>NC_141541.1:127175000-127382500 GCF_021556685.1 Rattus norvegicus | reverse complement strand
AGCACCCCCAACTATCTAAGAGGGAGGCTGCCTGACAGGGGACGCTTCCCTCACCTCTGTCCGGTTTCTATTGTTTGCTCCCAATCCTGCCGAGCCAGGAACAGTTTCATCTTCAGGACTAAGGCCGGCAGGAAGTTGCTGTAGGCCAAGGTGACCTGGTTCACCACCTCCAGGGCCCCGGAGAAGTTCTGTTGTGTCATGAAGTACTTTGCCTGGGGGAGCCCGAGAAAAGACCTTCCATGTGATGCTGGGTCCTGCTCACTTGTTAGGGGTTGGGGGTCCCAATGGGCAGTGCAGATTCTTTTCGGCTGGGCCTGTAGCCCTAAGGCCCAGAGTTTAACTGTGGGGGCCTATCTGCCGGCTGGGCTCGGAAGCTGTTTGTTGTGTGTGACTGGGGATCATGGCCTCAGCAGCCCAGTGACGGTTACTGTTCCCCTGGGGTGTTCTTCCAGAAGTCTTCAGGGTCACAGCAGGACTTCCAAAAAGGCATGAGGGCCAGGGCCAGGGATGTGGCTCAGTTGGTAGAGTTCTTGCATGTGGTGTCCCCACCCCTCTCCTTTCCCTCTCCTGTGGCTTAAGGATTTCTTAAGGACAGACAGACACATAGAAGATAGTAAGAGAACGGTTTTCCTCTCTCAGAGATTGAGTCAATGAGGATCATAAAAAGAAAAAAAAAAGATTTTCGTCCACATTGAGATCAGAAATTCAAGTCGGGAGGCAAAGTGTGCACCTTCCTTTTCTCGAGGCCACTGAGTAACTTTAACAAGTGGGGAGAGGTTGGGGGGTGGGGGAGTAAAAGTCAGAGGTGCAGAAAAGGGTCAGAGGTCACCAAGGGGGAGGAGGGTCAGAGGTCACAGCCCTTGGCAAAACCTAGGGGGTCTGCCAGGTCACTCCCCCTCTTGACCCACCAACATTTAGGAGGTGGAGGCAGGAGGATCGGGAGCTCAGGGCTAGCCTTAGCTACGTAGTGAGCACAAGGCCAGCCTTGGATATGTGAGGGTCCGTCTCAAAACAGGAGCTGGGGGTGTAGCTCAGTGGCCGAGTGCATGCAAAGCCCTGGGGTCAACTCCTTAGCACTCAACAATGTGATGCACACCAACAAGGACAGTAAAACAAAGCAGGAAGGGGCGGGCCCTGGACTGGCGTGACCCTGGGTAGCTATCGTCCACCTGGGAGACTTGGACTCCCCACCCCCCCAGCCCCCCTACTCTCCCATCCCCATTCCCCCACCTGCCGCCCACCTTGCCCATGAGGCCTAGCACATCTTTGGTGTCTTGCGTTCCTTGTTCCAGGTACTTGATGGATTTCTTCACGACGTGGGGTTTATTGGAGGTGAGGTCCACCCAGCCTTTGAGCACGTAGCCCTGGGACGAGAACAAGGGCACAGGTAAAGTTCTGTGTCCTGCCCAGCCTCTACTCCAGCTGGCTGGTATCCTGCCCTTTGCCATCTCTACATCTTTCCATCATCCCATGCAGATCCTAGGGGGAGGCTCCTCTGCCAGGCGGTGTCCCCAGCCTGCAGTGCCTCCTACACCACCCTGATACCTCTTTCCTTCCAGATCGGGTCTCATACATCTGGTAGAGGACTTGGTTACGCCTTAGCCCGGGAGCCTCCGACCTCTATCCCAGCTCTCCATCACTCCTTACCGAGGCCCTCTCCCCCTCTCCCCATGGACTGGTCATGGCAGTCAGGTTAACAATACTGGGGCTTGGGTGGGGCCGAGATTGCCCTGCACACCCACCTCCAGTTACAGGGTGGGTGCTTGGCTTGGGGAGTGGGCACCACCGTATGGGTCCCGGAGATCAAACTCAGATCATTGGGCTTGGTAGCAAACGCCTTGGCTCAGCAGATGCCTGAGCCATCTTGCCGGCCAAATTGCCTGGTTTTCTACATGTCGGCAACGGATTCAGATGTCTAAAGAGTGCGGTGGGGGCTGGGGATTTAGCTCAGTGGTAGAGCGCTTACTTAGGAATCGCAAGGCCCTGGGTTCGGTCCCCAGCTCCGAAAAAAAGAACCAAAAAAAAAAAAAAAAAAAAAAAAAGAGTGCGGTGGAAGAAGGCCCTCGAAAGATGGCCTCAGGGGTCAGAGCGTTCTGTTTCCAGTACCCACACGGAAGCTTACAGCTGCCTGCCGTGCACATGTCACAGACGTATTTGCAGACGAAACACTCACACACATAAACGATAGGTTCAAAACAAAAATGTTAAAAAGTTTGTACCGGGATGGGTGAGTATGGTAAGAGTATGGCGAGCCCTGGGTTCCATCCCGGGGTATGCTTAGAATCTCAGTACACTGGGGTTAGAGGCAGGAGGATCAGAGGTTTAAGGCCACCTTTGCTACAGTGTGATCTGAGACCTTGTCAGTCCGACATCTTGTTGCAGAACCCGTGCCTTGAATCCAACAGCTGCTACCACCATTATCAGGAGCAGCTGTGGCCACTCACAGGCTGGTCTCCTTGCTGTCTATCACTGGAGGAGGAGTTGGGAGGGACATTTAGACCTGCCTGAGCCTCACTGCACCTCACTGCTAGGTGTATGTTTTTACCCCTCCCCCATACCCCCAGACAGCGTTTCTCTGTATAGTCCTGCCTGGCCTTGGAACTCTATGTAGGCTGGCCTCGAACTCAGAGATCTGCCTACCTCTGCCTCCGGAATGCTGGGACCAAAGGCGTGTGTCACCACCACCTCTTGGTTGTATTTTGCCTTGATTGCACTTGGTCTCGAGGTCATGGGAGGTGCTAAGGTACATTTGGGGTGAGGTGGGGTGTGGGGGGTTCTGTTCTTGAGAGACCGTTTCTATGCAGTTATGGAGAGATGGTCATTCAGGCTGAGGTGAGGTTGTTTTGTTTGTGTGGCTGCTTTGGGGTCAAGCCCAACAGATTTATTGTTCTACCAAATTGAACTTTAGAGGAATGTATACACTTTGGTCTGTCTGTCTGTCCTTGATGCCCTCTTTGGGGTGAGTATGTGCTTGCTCTATCTCTCAGGAAAAGTTTATGCAATAGACCTTGTCAAAAAGGGGGGGGGGGCTGGAGAGATGGCTCAAAGATTAAGAGCACTGTCTGCTCTTCCAGAGGTCCTGAGTTCAAATCCCACAACCCCATGGTGGCTCACAGCCATCTGTAATCACATCTAGTGCCCTTTCTGGCCTGCAGGTGTACATGCAGGCAGAAAGCTGCATGTATACATAATAAATACATAAATAATTATTTTTTTTAAAGGGAAGGAAGGAAGAAAGAAGCAAAGAAAGAAAGAGGTGGGTAATGGAAAAGCAGTCTAGATTCAGGATGCTATGATGCAGGAATAACGATGGGTCTGATGCCTGGGATAGGCCCTTGGCTCCTGGGCTCTCTGGGAGTGGGCCCCACTATTACGCTGCTTCGTTTGGTCATGGCTGACGTGTTCCTGTACCTCTTTGGAGCCACTGGAGACCTTTAACATGTGGTCGACGTACTCCCTGGCCTTGTCGTGGTGACCCATGAACCAGAGGAAGAGGCTGGCGTAGTACAGTGCCATGCCACTGGCCGTCCTGCGAATTTCCTTCAAGCTGCTGTCCAGCTCCTGAATTGCTTCTGCGTCTAAATCCAATAGGGGGAGGAGGCCACTGAGTGAGGACCACAGCATGTTCCCTTCTGATGCCTTGTGCCCTCTCTGCACCAGGGCAACCGCCCACCTCCGTGGGAGCTGTGTACACCTGGGAGCAGGGGGGCCCCACCCCATGTCTGCCAGGGTGTCGAGCGGATGGACTAACCCTGAATTCCTGACTGAGGCCCACAGTCCATCCTGAGTGAGGGATGGGGAGTCTCCACTAGCACCTCTCTCTGACTCCCTAGAGACCTCAGATTGGGGGCACAATTTTAAAAAAATATCTTGGGGGCCGGAGAGAGATGGCTCAGTGGTTAAGAGCACTGACTGCTCTTCCAGAGAGGCCCTGAGTTTAATTCCCAGCAACCACATGGTGGCTCAGAACCATCTGTAATGGGATCTGATGTCTTTCCTCTTCTGAAAACAAGCGACAGTGTACTCATATAAATAAAATAAATAAACCTTTAAAAAAACATCTTGGTGAGGAATGAAGATGTCTTCAAGGCTCCTAGTCTGGGGGGATGACCCCTTTTGTCATGCCTTCTGTCTGCTCCCCCTTAGTTGGTTTCAGACATTAGGAGTTCTCTGAGGCCCTTGGGGTGAGAGCGAGGGATAGCCTGTCTTGACTGGCTGACAGCAGATCTAAGTTGCCTGTGCACGGTGCCTTCTCCAAGCATGTGTCTCTGCAGTGGCTTTTTCTCCCATCGAGAGAGTCTACCAAACATAGCTCCACTCACCAATGGTGTCACAGCATTTGTGAGCATAAAGCAGAGCGATGACCGCGCACAGGGACGTGTCTGGGTGGCTTTGGAGGCTCTCCAGCTCACTGATGGCATCATGGATACGGTCTGCAGAAAGAGTATACATAGATTGGCTCTGGGGCTCCAGACACACGACACAGGGACATAGGATTCCTGTTGATCACTGCCTGCTTTCACACTCTAAATCCAGAAAAGGCCTGATGGGAGAGCTCCTCGGAAGGCCTTCGTTTCCTGGAGGGTGAAGGTCTCTGAAGGCCAGCAAGGGGAGGTCTGCGTGTGTACCTGTGTGTGGCAGTCAGAGGACAAACTTAACTGGGTTTCTTTAGGCACCTTCTACCCAGTATGATAATGAACTTTTTAGTTTATGTGTATGTCGGCCAGCAGAGGGCGCAAAATCCATTGGAACCGGAGTTATAGACGGCTGTGAGCTGCTGCGTGGGTTCTGGGAACTGAACCTGAGGTCTCTCTCTGTAAGAGCAGCAAGCGCTCTTAACTGTTGGGCCACCTGTCCAGCCCCTACTTTCTAATTTGTTTTTGAGAAAGGTTCTCGGGTGTATCAGGCGGCTTGAAACTTGATATGCAGTCTAAGATAACGTTGAACTTCCGGGTCCTCCGGCTTCTAACTCCCAAGTGCACCACTACCTCTGACCGAGCAACTTGGAACCTAGAGAGGTGCCTGAGACTGTGCCTGAGCACCTTAGAGAGATGGAGTCGGTTCTGAGGAGGGACAGGGCCACGCCCAGCCAATTTCTCAAGGCCCACCAATTACATTTACCCCACAGGTCCCTAACAATGGCTACACACCGCTGGGACAGTTCTTAGCACCCAGGCTCTGTTTAAGCCCCACCCTATCACGTCTATACCCCACCCTCCTGTGCTCGCACCGCCCACTGTTTAAGTCCCACCCCTCACGTCTAACCCCTACCCTCCTGTGTTTGCACCTCCCACTGTTTAAGCCCCACCCTATCACGTCTATACCCCACCCTCCTGTGCTCGCACCGCCCACTGTTTAAGCCCCACCCCCTCACGTCTATATCCTACCTTCCTGTGCTCACACCTCTCACTTCTCCCTTCCCTCAGATCCAATTCTCAGCTTCCAGGCCCCAGAAGAGTTCAACTGTCATAACCCTCCCTCTAACGACCCATTTTACGGATAGGGATACTGAAGCTCACAGCAGAGGCAGTGAGCCAAGATCTCAAAAGCTAACCTAATATAGACTCTTCAGGTTTCTGTTTATCAATGGTGATGGGGGAGGAGGGTTCCATGGGAACATAGCTAGAAGTAGGCATCTGGATGCTGCCAGAGAATAAAAGCTAGGGTGGTACTTGGGGTAAGAACAATGCCTTACCTTCCCCAAGGACCCCATAAGCTCTGAAGAACTGCAGCACAGGGTCGCAGCTGTACCTCTCTAGGCCCACATTGGCAGCCTGCAGCACGTGGTGGAAGTACTTTTCCTGGCAGTAGTAAATGATCGAAGCCTGCATGGGAAAAAAAAAAGAAGCCAGAGTTGTCATAGTCCCTGTGCCTCCATCTCTGATCCAGATGGAGTGAGCCCCGCTCCTGTTGAGGTGACCCATTCTCAGTTCTACAAACAGAAAGGAAAGGGCAACATTCAGGCCTTGCCTTCTCCTTCCGCAGCCCTGGGAAGCAGCTCCAGGTAGCTTTGCTATGACAGAGTTTTTAGATGATTGGGGGTATGGTCGAAAGACTCATCACGTTAATATGCGACTTAAACGTCAACTCAGGCTTGTCCTAGGCTGGGAAGGAAGAGGACTAAAGAGCAGTCATCAGAACAATTTAAACCGACAGAGTGGGAACCATTCTCAGGGGCTCCCATGTCCAACACCGCACACATCTTGGTATCTTTCACAGTTAAAGAAGCGGAAGCCCAGGGAGACACAGCCCTCGGAGATCACACAGTAACTGGGGCTGAGATTTCAAAGCAGGGGTTCACTCACTTCCTTTAAGGTTTGTGGGTGTTGAGTTGGGGATAGATGTGGTTCAGCCGTAAAAGCCCATGGACCATTTGAAGGAGCCCAGACATCATTACAGGGTAGTAAACAGGAAGCAGTAGGAACGGGTTTAAGTAAGGGAGTGAAGTTTTCAGATTTTTTTAAACCTTTTGGCAGGAGCCTCGTGTTCGTGTATCCCAGGCTAGCCTCAAATTCAACTACCTTGGATTTCTGACCCTCCTTCCTCACCTCTCTGGTGCTAAGATTGAAGACATGTAACCACTACACCTGTTTTATGGCCATCAGGGCTTGGTGCATACCCTAGGAACTGAGCCAGATCCCCAGTTACCTCAAATGCATATATTCTAAAGAAACGACTCAGGGGTTGGGGATTTAGCTCAGTGGTAGAGCGCTTGCCTAGCAAGCACAAGGCCCTGGGTTCAGTCCCCAGCTCCGAAAAAAAAAAAAGAAAAAAAAGAAGAAACCACTCGGGCTGTTTCATTCAGTCACGTGTGGGTGACTGCAGGTGGTGCGTGGGTAATGTTAGTCAGATGCAAAGAGCCCCGGTACAGAAACCAGGTCCGAGGTGTCTAGGGGAGACATGGTGACTCTGGCTTTGGTAAACCTTGTGGACATTTGGAAGCTGACCCTTCTCATTGGATTAGGACTAGGCTTGGGAGGCGGGCATAGACCTCATAGCATCTACTTCCGTGGGGACACAGAAGAGGCTTAGGTGGGAGGCAGATTGGATAAACTGACAGACATGGGCTTGATCTGGGGGATAGAATCAGGTCTGGGGGCTACTTTGAGGCTGGGGTGCAGAGGACACTGGGAGGAATGTATTGGTTAGGGAGTTGGGGAAGATGGAAGGACTTCTGGAGGCTGTCAGAGCAGTGGACAGAGGGGTGGAGGTGGTTGGGGTGGAAGTGGCCCAAGAGTAGAGACGGCCTGAGGACAGGCAGCGGGGTGGATAATGTGGCAGAGGTGGCCCAAGGGCGGAGGGCCGGAGAAAGCAGAGAGGTAACCCAGAGAAGAAATGGCCAGAGAGCAGAGAGGTAGCCTAGGGTAGAGCTGTTCTGACTGCAGAAGTAGCCCGGGGCACAGGCGGCCCAGCGCTCACGCACCATGAGGGAGGAGTCATCGCTGCTCATGGCTGCGGCCCGGCTTCAGGTGATGCCCGGCTGAGCGGGATTCCCAGCTCTGGCCGCCCAATTCGCAGCCCAGCTCACAGCCGGAAGTTCAAGGCGCGCGCGTCCTTGGCAACCTGGCTGCCGGCCTGTTGCTAAGAACTGTGACATCCGGGAGGGCGTGGCCCGGCCCCCACGTGACCAGGCCACGCAGCAGAGGGAGAGGACGGCCATGGGGCTAGGGGCAAGCAGCGAGCAGCCGGCGGGCGGCGAGGGCTTCCATCTGCACGGGGTGAGCCGGGGCGGTGGGAGGTCACCAAGGAGGGTTGCATAGCCCCAAGGCCTGCAGTGACCTTCCTGCATGCCTTCCGAGGCCCAGCGCGTCCAAGAACCGGGGCCCCCTCTGTAAGGCGCATTGCAAGGGGCTGGGAGAGCTCATGGGCTTTGGGAAGGCTGCTGCAGAGGGGTGAGATGGCCAGAATGACTGGAGCCAGGGTGGGCATTGTGACTCCGGAGTGAAACACCCGGAGACTTGGATGAGGCCCTACGTGTCACTTGTAGGGAGGTACGAGCGAACAGGCTTCTGGGAAGTATAGTTTGGTTATAAAGAGAGCGATATGGAATTGGACTAGGAAGATCTTTGAACTCAGCTCCCCTATTTTGCCCCCTTGACAAGCAGGTAGATGCAGACCTGTGCGGGGGCGGGCAGGTTTATCAGGTTGTCTTTCTGTTGGGTCAGCCTGCCTGCCTTCATTCCTTCTGACAGGATCTTAGTACTTAGCTCAAACTTAGTTCTCAAACTCTCAGCTGCTCTTTCTTGTCCTCTCTTAAATTTAAAGTTTCTGGTGGTTCCATTGTGTAGCCCTGAGTGGCCTGGAACTTGATGTGTAGACTAGGCTGGTCTGGAACCAACAGCAGTCAATCTGCGTCTGCCTACTGGGCTTCTCTGCTCTATGTTAAAGGGAGGCTGCGTTCCTAGCTGGAGAGACCTGGCTTCACAGACCAGAAGTGACAAGATTTGTTTGTGCTTGGGGATTGACATTGGAATGCATCCAGCCAGGGGTGTTTTAGAGCAGGCTTGTGGAGAGACAGGAGTTCAGGATCGCTGCACAAGGAGATGGAGGTGGTGGAGTGGGTGAAGGCAAGAGGGTCTTGACGGGGAACAGGTTGGTCAGGTCAGAGGATGAGAACCTGGTACAGAGAGGTATTTTTAGTGTGTGTGTTGTTTTTGTTTGTGCACACGAGTGTACAAACCAGAGGTTTCAGATGTCTTTGAGTTGGTGTTCCAGGCGTTTGGGAGCTGGCACACTTGCAGGCTGGGAACTGAACCCAGGTCATCCGACAGAGCAATAGGCTCTTTTAACTGCTGACCTATCTTTCCGGCCTGTTTGTTTTGATATACGCTCTTCCCCCCACCCCCACCAGAGGATTCTTTTGAGGTCCTTGTACTCACACAGCACTAGGAGAAGCAGGAATGTTTTTGTTGTTGTTGTTGTTTCAAAGATTTACCTATTTTATTTATAAGAGTACACTGTAGCTGTCTTTACACTCACCAGAAGAGGGCATCGGATCCCATTACTTGTGAGCCACCATGTGGTTGCTGGGAATTGAACTCAGGACCTCTGGAAGAGCAGTCAGTGCTCTTAACCTTTGAACCTTCTCTCTAGTCCCTTGATATAGGATCTTATGTAGCCAAGGATGGCCTTTAACTCCTGATCCTCCTGCCTCTTCTTCCTGGGTACCAGGATTACAGGGTGCACCAGTACACCTAGCTGTAGACATGTTTTTGAACATACACTCTGTGGCAGGCAGAGCTTTGGGCACTAGCGATAACAAGGTAGAAAAGTACTTAGATTTGGAAGTCAAACTGGAGAGAAGAAAGACCATGAAGAGCTATGTGGAATAGGGTATTTAGAGGTAAAGGCAGGGGGACTCCAAGTTTGAGGTCAGTTTATGTTATACATCATGTCTCTCTTTTTTTTTTTTTTTTTGGTTCTTTTTTTCGGAGCTGGGGACCGAACCCAGGGCCTTGCGCTTCCTAGGTAAGCGCTCTACCACTGAGCTAAATCCCCAGCCCCACATCATGTCTCTTATCTCAAAACCATAACAGTGAGCTGAAGAGATGGCTCAACAGTTACCGACACTTGCCTTCCAGGCAGCCCAGGTTTAGTTCCTGGTGTTACGTGTGCGTGTACAAAGGTCATGACATTGGGTTGTTCACGCCTGCCTGTAACTCCAGCTCCCGGGGATCCAGAGGCCTCCTCTGACCTCTGTAAGCACACACCCGGCATCTGCACACACTGGCATACATGCACACAAAATCTTTTGGTATTTTAAGATAAGGTTTCTGGGGTTGGGGATTTAGCTCAGTGGTAGAGCGCTTGCCTAGGAAGCGCAAGGCCCTGGGTTCGGTCCCCAGCTCCGAAAAAAAAGAACCAAAAAAGAAAAAAAAAAAAAAAAGATAAGGTTTCTTTGAGAGCCTCGGCTGTCTTGGAACTATCCCAGAGATCCACCCACAGCCACACCACATAAATCTTAAACACATAATAATTCCACTGAGCTACTTCCCCAGATCCTGAGACTTGGCACTTTATTTAGTGTTTATTATATGGAACCGTAGAGGATTTTTGTTGTTTTCGATTTGTTTTATTTTTACTTTATGTTTAAGAATGTTTGTCCGCAGGCTGGACAGATGGCTCAGCAGTTAAGAGCACTGTCTGCTCTTCCAGAGGTCCTAAGTTCAATTCCCAGCAACCACATGGTGGCTCACAACCATCCGTAATGGGATCTGATGCCCTCTCCTGGTGTGTCTGAAGACAGTGACAATGCACTCATATAAATAAATCTTAAAAAAAAAAAAAAGAATGTTCACATGTATCTATGTGCACGTATGTGCCTGGAGCCTGCACAGGTCAGATGGGGGAGTCAGGTCATGGATGGTTATGAGCCACCGTGTGGGTGCTGGGAACTGAACCCAGGTTCTCTACAAGAGCAGTCCAGCCTCTGGTGGGAGAGATTATAAGTGGAGGGACGGCATGCTACATACACACACACACACACACACACACACACACACATGCACCCACCACACCACACACCACACACACACACTTTTATGCATGTGTGAAATGGCATGCGTGTGTGGAGGTCAGTGGAACTTGGGTTTGAATGACCCTTTCACAGGGGTTGCACGGAAAATGATGTGTGTGTGTGTGTGTGTGTGTGTGTGTGTGTGTGTGTGTAAATGAAATTTCAAGTGTTCGATTTTACCAGTGAAAACAGATGCTGGGGTGAAAGGCTGCTAGCTCAGAGAGGCAGAAAAAGCACCCAGCTGACCTTCCTCTCAGCCTATGTCCCAGCAGCAATGCCCTCTTCTCACAGTCCCAAAAAACCTCTTTCAAGTTGAATGACCCGTCTACTTCGTGTGTGTGTCTCTATCCATCCTCCTGACTCCTTCTTACTCTCTATGGTCTTTTTTTTTTTTTTTAAGATTTATTTTATTTTAATTTTTTAATGTATTTTATGTATGGGTCCACTGTAGCTGTCAGACACACCAGAAGAGGGCGTCATAACCATTACAGATGGTTATGAGCCACCATGTGGTTGCTGGGAATCGAACTCAGGACCTCTGGAAAGAGCAGTCAGCGCTTTTAACTGCTGAGCCATCTCTCTAGCCCAGTTTTTTTCTTAATAGCCCTATGTCCACGTCCTGTGACACCTGTTTGCTTGCTCTGCCTCTTGACCTATGGTTGACTGCATTTAATCCTGTCTACAGTATTCAAGCAGAAAGCCCTTGGATTGAAGGTGTATGCTAAGGCTAAGCCACACCACAACTAAAAGCAGGTTTCCCAGTAAATAACAGTCTCCGGGGTTCACAGTGTGTTAGGTATCCTGCCTCAGGAAGCCACAGATATTTACATTATGATTCATAACAGTAGCAAAAGTAGTTATGAAGCAGCAACATGATTTTTATGGTTAGGGGTGAGTACGATATGGAATGAAAGGGCTACAGCATTAGGAAGGTTGAGAACCACTGCCCAAGAGGAACAGAGGGCGGGTCTCAGAGGCCTTGAAGCAGGACCCCCAGAGGGATGGAGCAGGACTTGGAGTCCCCATACAGGCCAGGAATGGCTTGCCCTTGGGCCTGGGCTAACCCCCACTAGGGGCCACTCCCGCTGGAGGCTGTGGCATCTCTAGCAGGTGTCCCTCCGGACCCAGTTGCTGCTGCTGTTCAGGGGTTTTTATGCTGGGGCAAACCGGCCTTGAACTAGAGGCACCTACAACACTCGGTTCTCTCCAGGCTCCTGAAGAGTTGTTCAGCTTGGGGAATCTAGTGTAGGTATCAAGGATCTGAGGTCACCTGCGCCCTGGGCCCTGTCACCTGGACTGTTTACCTTGGGCCTGGTGGACGCCTGGCCCAAGACGTCATCAACTGTTCGCAGTAAAATACTTGAGCCAAAGGCCTAGGTGCAACTCTGGAGTTCAGGACCTGGGGGAGAAGGTTGCCTTGTTTGAGCAAGGCACTGTAGGTGGGGCTTGGGGGTGTGTTCCTGGTACAGCTTGTGATGGGGGAGCTGGCTGTACATTGGAGAGAGCAGTAAGTAATTGAGAGGGGCAGGGAGCACCCACCCAGAGGGGCAAGGAGCACCCAGAGCAGAACTGTGGTTGTGTCAGCTGAGCGCATGTAGAGGCCAGTCCTGACCCTGGGATCTGCCCTCCTTCACTGTCACACTGTCCCTGCCTGCTTGACTGGAGCTAGGCAGCCAGTCAGGATCTAGGCGCTTTAGGATCTAGCCACAGGCTGCCTTGCCCATAGTTCCCTTCCTTATCGCAAGGCCTGGCTACATTTCTCCTGCACCTCTGGGCTTTCCTGCCCAATCCCTCCAAACTCCTAGCTGTCTCCAGCCCCGTTTTGGGGTAGGTAGGTAGTATTCAATAGGTGCCCCTTACTCCCAGGGCTATTTGAATCCTTTCTGGAAGCATTTGTGTATCACGATCAGGAAAAGTCCTTTCCCCAGAGGAGACTTGTGTCTGGGAAGGAGGTGAATGGGGAGGTGGGTGAGCAGAGTGGTCTGTGCAGATGTGAGTCCTCTCCTCTGCAGGTCCAGGTGTCCAGGGCCTGTGTGTGTGTGTGTGTGTGTGTGTGTGTGTGTGTGTGTGTGTGTGTGTGTGCGCGCGCGCACGCGCGCGCGCGTGCACATGCTGGGTTCCTAGAGCCTGTGTGAGTCACGTCTGGCCTCTGCCCTGTAACAGGTACAAGAGAACTCGCCAGCCCAGCAGGCGGGCCTGGAGCCCTACTTTGACTTCATCATCACCATCGGGCACTCAAGGCTGGTGAGGTCCCCACTACCCCATCCCTAAAGGCTGCCCCTGTTTGCTTTTGCCTCCTTTTCTCTTCCTGGGTGGACCAGGGCCACAGAGGGATATTTGGAGGTGGCCACCAGGCCTAAGAAGGCTGCCTTTCAAGGCATATGAGGCCTTAGGACATGCTTGCTTTGTTCGTTTTCTGGAAGGCTTGGGGACCAAAACTTGGTGTGCCTGAACTGGGTGGTGCTGGTGCTGCCTGGAGCTGGGTGGTGGCCGGGGTGGCTGCAGGCCCAAACCCAGCCTGTGAAGCAGGGCCCAGCGACTGACTGTTTCAGCTTACCAGGCCCCGATGCCTCTCAGGTCCTGACCTGTCCAAGGGTTCTGGCCTTGGGGTAGGGGGTATGGGGGGTGGTGTTTCTGGCCTGGGTGTGGGGGGAGGTCTCAGACTGAGCCAAGCTCCTCCCTGTCCCTGCAGAACAAGGAGAATGACACGCTGAAGGCACTGCTGAAGGCTAATGTGGAGAAGCCGGTGAAGCTGGAGGTGTTCAACATGAAGACCATGAGGGTGCGAGAGGTGGAGGTGGTGCCCAGCAACATGTGGGGCGGCCAGGGCCTGCTGGGAGCTAGCGTGCGCTTCTGCAGCTTCCGCAGGGCCAGCGAGCACGTGTGGCATGTGCTGGTGAGTCCTGGCAGGGTGTGTGGCACGGGCGGGACAGGGATCAGAGGGCGTTGCTGTGGAATCTGGTTTTCCAGTGCCTTCAGAGGACGGCGGATTGTGTGACCTCGGGCATACTTATTTTCGTGTTATTGCTGTCTTGGGACAGGGTCTCACTGTGACTAGCCTGGAATTCACTGTGTAGCCAGACTGGCCATGAATCTGCAGAGACCCACTAATTTCTGTCTCCTGAGTGCTGGGATTAAAAGCTCGTGCCAGCATACCTGGCAACCCTCAGCACCCTTAACTCCCATACCTTAGTTTTCATTTTAAATCTTATTACTTTGTGCATATGGGCATTTTGTCTGCCTGTATGTCTGTGCACCTGCGTGCGGTGCCCCTGGAGGCTACAGGAGGACCTTGGGTCCCCTGGGACGGGAGTTGCAGATGGTTGTGAGCTGCCGTGTGGGTTCTGGGGATCGAACTAGAGTCTCCTGCCGGAGCAGCCAGTGCTTGACCTCCAAGCTGCCTGTTCAGCCTCCATGGCTCTGCTCCTTATTTGAAGGGCAGGCCAGCATGAAGTGCGAGAAGCCTGCTGCAGGGTTTAGTGCTGTTCCAGGCGGGACCGATAAAGATGACATAGTGCTTTCTCTGGCCTGCTGCTCCATAACGGGTACACGAGTGAACGAGTGACTGAGCTGCCCCAGGTGTTATGTTAGGTCTCAGACCCACATGCACACCCGGCGTCGTGTGCATCGGTGGCACACCGGAGTTCTTCCATGCTCAGTCTCCTGCTTCGGTGGAGGGAGGGTGCCCCTGCTGGAAGGATTGCTGGTTGGGCTGCCTCTGTTGAATCTTTGCGGTCTGCATGCAAAGGTGCACCCTCGCACGAAGGGCCGACGAGGCCAACTCCAAAGCACTTGAGAGCAGTGTGGTTGCAACAGGGCTGTCCGGCCTCTGGCTTGGGGTGGCCACTTTTTTGGGTCACATGTTCCAGGGGTCTGGACTTGTGGGTTTCAGGAGCACGTCTCTTTACTCAGTGCGGTGGTGTAGTAAGCGTGATGTTGTCGTCTACGAAGCTCGTGTTACAGAACCACACAGCCTCGTTAACAAAACACATCTCAGGATTAGTGCTTTGTTCTTATATCCAAACACTACATTTATCTTGTGTGGGTGCACGTACGTGCGTGCTGGCACACGTGGAGGTCAGAGGACAACTGTCCTTCCACTCTATGGGTTCCTGGGGACTGAACTTAGGTCTGACTATTATTCATGCATTAAGCTATCTCGATAGCCGATCCTTTAAAAAGAAGTGTGTGTGTGTGTATTTATATGTATATATGTGCTCGTGTTGTGTATGCCTGTGGACACGTGCTCATTCTGTGTGTGCCTGTGGACACGTGTTTATTCTGTGTGTGCATGTGGGGGCCAAGATATCTTTGGGTATCATCATTGGGAATCTCGTTCACCTCCTTTGAGACAGTCTCTTCGGCCTAAGCTCAGCAATTAGACTACATGCCTGGCAGTGCATCCCCGGGAGCTGCCTGTCTCCCCTGTCTTCCCCCGTCTCCCCCTCTCCCCCTCCCTATTAAGTCCCAAGTGCACACCAGCTGGGTTCCAGAGCTTGAACGCAGATAGAGGTGAACACTCAGTTGGTTGAGCCACCCCCAAGGCCCCATCGATGGCCACATGCAGGGCACCTGTGCTTTGATAGAGCTTTCCAGGGAAATGGGGGAGCCTCCTGCTTAGCTGCCCCCTCACAGCCCCAGTCTATCAGAGGCGCGCCTGGGCACAGGCAGCAAGGCAAGTGCCTGCTGAGCTAACCTGGTACATCCCGCCCCCAATTTTGTGTATGTGCAAGGGTGGCGGCCAGGCGTTAACCCTGGTATCCTCTCTCTTTCTACACTGTATTTATGAGACAGCATTGCTCATTTCACCTCCTGCCGCTGCCCTGCTTTTCCACAGCTGCTGGGGATTTGAACCCAGGACCTTGGGCTTACACTTCATTCTGCCATAGGCTGTCTTGGTTTTAAGTTTTATGAAACAGGGTCTCACTATGTAGCTTTGGCTGACCTGGAACTCTGTGTAGATCCAGCCAGTCTTGAATTCAGAAAGATCCACTTGCCCCTGCCTCCCGAGTTCTGGGATCTGGAGGGGTTCAGCAGTGCTTTTCCCGCATAGGCCTGTGGCCAGTGTGGCAGTGCAGCCTACGGTTAGATTTGGACTGTTTGCAGCTGCTGCTGTCTGCTCGCCAGGCTGTAACTTGGGGGAGGGAAGAAACTTGGGCCCGGTGAAGAAGTCGTCTTGCTCTAGGCCCTGCTGGGCAGTAGAGGACAAGTGTCTTCCTCCCTAGAGAAGCCTCTTTCTGCCTAGCAACAAGTCTTAGTTTATCATTCTCACCTCAGGATGTGGAGCCCTCTTCACCCGCTGCCTTGGCCGGCCTGCGCCCTTACACAGACTACATTGTTGGCTCTGACCAGATCCTCCAGGAGGTAAAGAACCCATGGTGGGCCTGTTTCTGGGTCCCCTGAAGGGCCATGGGCAGACGGGTTGTGCACGTGTCTCAAGGCCGGAAACACCCCTCTAACACTGTGTCTCTCCTAGTCGGAAGACTTCTTCACTCTCATTGAGTCCCATGAGGGAAAGCCCCTGAAGCTGATGGTTTATAACTCTGAATCCGACTCCTGCCGGGAGGTGACTGTGACCCCCAATGCAGCCTGGGGTGGAGAGGGCAGGTACTTCCTGGGGTCAGAGGGATACAGGGCTAGGTGTGTGGGCGGACCCAGTGGACATGGGCTTCTGGCATCTCTTGGAGGAAACAGCCTGGACCCCAGAACCCTGAGGTTCATTCTTACACAGTCACTGTTGCCAGTTGTGGTTGGGGCGGTATAGGTGGGGAGGGCTGAGGTGTGGACCGCCCTGACTGAACACATCTGGTCTTCCACAGTCTGGGGTGTGGTATTGGTTACGGGTACCTGCACCGGATCCCAACGCAGCCCTCCAGCCAGTACAAGAAGCCACCCAGTGCCTCATCACCTGGCACTCCAGCTAAGACCCCACAACCTAATGCCTTTCCTCTTGGTGCCCCACCACCTTGGCCCATCCCTCAGGACTCTTCTGGCCCAGAGCTGGGTTCCAGGCAGAGTGACTACATGGAGGTATGTGGGAGCACCTGTCAGGTCAGGGGAGAGAGGAGTGTCTGAGGCATTGGGTCTAGGGCCCAGAGACACCTTGTTGGCCTGTGAGGGCCTTGACTTTAGGGGCCCATCTGCTTCTGGCACGTAGAAGCGGAGAGGCTCTGCTTGGGTAAAACATGCCTTTGGCTCATTTGCCCTCGAGTGGAGGTGAGGCACAGGTGGTCATGTGTGAGTGGGAAACTGAGACCCAGAAATGGGTAGAACCTTGTGCCACAGTGAGGTAGGGGGCGGCCAGGCCAGTGCTGGATATGGACGTGGTGTGCTGCATGGTCCCCATTTGCACCTGGATTCGAGGGAGGGTCAGAGAACAGGGTAGTATCTGTGGGTACCTGGGAATCCCCTCAGGGAGCATCACAAAGCCTCCCCAGTGTGTCTTTGTAGAGGATCTGGCTGACCTCCCATCACTTGTGGGGAGGAAGGGTGGGCTGCAGTCAGTGGCTGTTTCTCAGTCTGGCCTAACCTTGATTTCTCCTTTCCTGGTACCTCTAGGCCTTACCACAGGTCCCTGGTGGCTTTATGGAGGAGCAGCTCCCTGGGCCTGGGAGTCCTGGCCATGGCACTGCTGACTATGGGGGATGCCTACATTCCATGGAGATCCCGCTTCAGCCTCCACCTCCAGTCCAGCGGGTCATGGACCCAGGTATGGGATATGTCCTGGATGAGCCCTGATGCTAAAGTGGGCTTCAGGCTCACAGCTGGACTTCACAGCAGTCCCAGCGTTCCTCAGGACCTGCTAACCTGTCAGTCCAGTCCAGAGTCGAGAAGGCCCACTCGGGGTGACTTGGCAGATCTGGGCCCATTGGCATGATGCTCAGCTCTGGGCTCTTTGTCTCTCAGGGACATGTGATCACAGTCTTTATGTCTCTCAGCCTCGACGGGGTTAGAGGAGGGTATCTGTGGTGTGGAGGGCAAGTTAGGTACTCCAGGAATATGGTAGAGGGGAAGACAGGCTCCCACATTCCCAGTAGTTAGGGTTTTATGCAAGCAAAGAACTGTTTGCTTTTCCTCTGCAGGCTTCCTGGATGTGTCAGGCATGTCCCTCCTGGACAGCAGCAATACAAGTGTGTGCCCCAGCTTGTCATCTTCCTCATTGCTGACCCCTACAGCTGTTTCAGCCTTAGGACCAGAGGACATTGGTTCCAGCAGCAGTTCTCATGAGCGGGGTGGTGAGTGACCTTCAGTGACCCTCTGAGAAATCCTGTGTTTGGGGAGGGCTGCCCCGAGCTCCTCAGGTGGGTTAGAGGTTGGCTGTGCCAAGGGATTCACATGACTGACCTCTAACTCCCCACCAAAGCCTAGGCTGCAGTCACTGAGGATGGGTCTCCTCAGCCTCACCTTATGTTTCAGGTGAGGCCACGTGGTCAGGGTCAGAGTTCGAGATCTCCTTCCCCGACAGTCCAGGCTCCCAGGCCCAGGTGGACCACCTGCCCCGGCTGACTCTCCCTGATGGCCTCACGTCTGCAGCTTCACCAGAAGAAGGGCTGTCTGCAGAACTGCTGGAAGCACAGACCGAGGAACCAGCAGACACAGCCAGCCTGGATTGCATGGCAGAGACTGAGGGGCCAGCCGGCCAAGTCCAGGCTGCCCCAGATCCAGAGCCTGGGTTGTGAGAAGGCCCCTGGTGACATTTGGTGTTCCTTAGCTGTGTAGCTCTCTAGGCTGCAGCCTCTAACGAGGCATGGGCTTTGCTAGAGTTCACATGTAGTCCTGGATTGAAAGGAACAGAACACTGGAGCAATGTCTGGCTTCTATAGAGGCAGGAGATGGATCTAGATGTGTCTGTGAAGCACTGGCACCTTCCCGGGAGGGAGAGGCTGCAGGCCCGACACAATGTCCATATGAAGATGGGGTGGGGGACAAGAGGCTGTGTCCACAAGCGGCCACACTGGTACTGAGGAGCACCCCGAATCCCAATGCCCTTCCTCATTCTAATCCTTACACTGGATGAGAGAGGCAGTATACTTGGCCACTTGATTTCTAGGATGGAAGATTCTGGGCCCTTCAGAGGGACCTGCCTCTGCTAGCTGTACACTAGCCTCAGGGGAGGTGGAAGGGAGCAGACACTCCAGTTCTTCTCTCCTGTGATCTCTCAGCCCTCCCTCACGTGCGGACAGCAGGCTCCGAGTACACAAGGTACAGCTGGTTCTGATGGTAAACAGGTCAGGCTTTGCTTACCATCAACCCCCCCTACTCAGCCCTTCTCGTCTGGACTTCTGGGTAAAGCCCCCTCCCATCTGTCCTCAGTGTACGGGAAAGGGGCCTTGAGAGGCTCAGGCTCTGAGAGGACGTCTGTGCTGCTGCCTTACTGCAGATGGCACCAGCCATGTCTTCTGCAGCTCCAGTCCTGTGTCCTTGCTAATCGTCTCCCACCTCCACAGACCATGGAGCTGCCTAGGTTGTTAAGCCAAGGACTCTGTTTAGGAAGCACAGGGCAAGTAGTACAGTGGGCGGACACGACCCCATGCACTAGGAATACATTTATAGCCGGGCCCGTGAGGCCCCCAGAGCCACCGAGGCCTGCAGTTGTACAGCATGGGTTACCACAGGGCTGCTCTGTGGTGGGCACCCTGACCCCCAGCTGTCCTTGCTGGAGGGGTCTGCTCCCTGGGACACTGTAAGTGGGGTGAGATGGATGCTGATGCTGTTTCAAGAGTGAACCCCAGATGTTTCTTTCCCTGTAATCTGCTGTGGGAAGTGACAAGTGACCGAATAAACAAGTCCAGCACACTGAGATGTTTGTAACTAAAGCTTTATTCTATACGACTTGAAATACAGATTCTGACCCTTTTGGCATTGCAGACTGTCCAATTTTCTGGAAACTTATTACTCATTTTTGACAAGAGGGGAAAGAAGTACAACCATGCTGGGGGTAAACTCTCCACAGGGGCACAACTGCCTGTGGATCAGTACTGCCTGAGCCAACCAGCAAAACCTACTCTTAGTGCAGAGGCCCCTCCTGCAAACACCCCACCCACCCCTGGCTTTTCGCTTACAGCTATCACTAAAAAATATGCACCAAAAGTGCACTGTTGTCCAACACAGATAGAAAGAACTTCTGTAAAAAAAAGAAGCTGGCTGCTCTGGGGAGGGAGAACGGTTTAACCCCTGGGATGTCCTTGCTCACTGGAGGGTGTGGAAGCCATGGCATGTATGTTCCCACAGTTATTGTGAGGGGCCCTGCTCTGTAGTTGTACGGATTAGTGCCTTGGTTTGTAAGGGATGGATCTGGGCCCTTCAGCTGTCTCCAGTAGAACCTGTGAAGATGTAGAGACGAGGAAAAACCCTTCCCCAGGCCCCCTCACCCTGCTCCTGTGGGGACAGACCACACACAAGGCACGGACAGCTGGACGGTTACGCTGCCCTCCCAAGGCACGTGTGCTTCCGCTGTGCTCAAAGTTTCATCTGTCTGGATGTAAATGACCAAGGGAAGAATCCAAAGTATCTTTTGCCAAAAGTTGAAGTGTTTATCCCCAATAAGTTAAATATTCTGTACAAGATCCAAGTGAGTCTATGAAAGCTTTTGACTGTTAGAAAGACAGCGGAAAGACCTGGACGAAGGCGTAACAAAAGCCCGTGTATAAAACTGGAAAAACAAACATGGACCACAATATAAATATCAAACCAGCTCACTGTGAGATCTTTTTACTCTAGTAACACAAAACTTCAGCATTTGAATGAAACTCAAACTTCAGCATGGTCTTAAGTCCTGACAGTCGGCAGGCTGCTCACCCAGAGCAGGAAGCTGTGGTTCTCGCTGGCTCTGCCTGTGAGGAAGGCGGTGCTGGCGGAAGGAAGGAGTGGCCACAGCGGCTTAGGCTATCTTGGGCTATCGTACAGCCAGGGCACTATGGGGCAGCACTGCACAATACACACCAGCTGTTACTGCCTGGAGGTCCAAGGTCCCTGGAGTTGCGGAAGGTCTTCCTACAAGAGTGTGGCTGAGATGCGGTATTTCAGAAGTAGCCCAGCGTGGTCATTTTTTAGGAAATAGGCTGGCTCTTGGATTGTGCAACAGTGATTTCCATTAAAAATAACTCTCATATGGTGAAAACAACTTAATTTTTGTAATGACAAATTTGGAAAAAGCCTTCATAGGTACTGCATGAGTGGAATGTACTTGGACAAAGCTGCAGAACTTGTGGGTTTGAAACGGAACCACGGCGAACAGATGTGGCCCCGCTGATGTTCTCTAACAAGTGCTAAGAGACAAAGGTGGGTCCTTCACAAGGAGTCAGCGAAGTCTGCACTGCCTGTTGTAGATTCTCTGCATCTCCCAGAACAGTGCCAGGGCTTTTCTGTCTTTGCACTCGAGTCCCTGGGGACACCTTAATCTATGCGTGGAGCCTGGTTTCTATAATACATCTCCATTGGCCGGTTGGAGGTCTTGTTCCCGTAGGACGTGGTGGGCTTCCTAGGACTACTCTTGGGGCCACAGAGGAAGGTGGTTGGTAAAGAACCCAGGAGCATGGGCCCACTCTTCACGTGGACTTCTGACGGTAATGGAGGGTGAGGTCCCCACCACTCTTCCATATGAAGTGCTTTACTGTCCGAAGGTCCATATTGGGGTCCAAAACCTGAAGAGCCAAAGTGCATTGAGAATGTCAACATCACTGATAGCCAAAGACGTCCAGGTGGCCCAGCTGGCTCCACTGTGCCCAGAGCCTGATGTTTGCTTCCACACATGGAATCTGAAATACTCTGCTCACCAGCAGCACCCGCTCAGCCCTGCCTGACCACAGTGCGCTTGTGCTGGCCCTAATCCATCTCTTCTCCACCCACCTCCACTCAAATTCTTTACTGTGACAGATACCACCCTGTAAGTCAAGGTGACCCTGCCCCATTTACTCGCACAGCCCTACTGTGGGCACCTGGAAATCTGTGTCCTCTTCCTGAGCGCCTCCCTCAGGTGAAGAGGAGCTTCAGGTGTGCTGAAGGGCCTTTCCAAGAGACACAGAACTCTTCCCAGCCTCGGACAGCAGACGCCTCAGAGGCCGCCAGCTTGAGACTGCTAAGCACACAGGATGTGACTTTACGGTGCCTCTGCAGGGGGACCAAGTCATGCTCTTCAGGTCCACTCACCTGGTCCTGGCACAGAAGCTCAATTTTCTCCTCTGCCAACACAGCAATGTCCTCCTCCTTCTCCTGCTCTGGTTTTTCATTATTAGAAGAGCTGGTGGTTTGGGACTCGTTATCCAGGTTGATAATCTTCTCGTAGACGTGTTCCATCACCTTCCGGACCTGCAGCATGTCACTGGCAGACAGTCTGTCTCTAGAAAAGATGAAATGTTTTGACATCATGAAAAATCTATTATTTTTCATTTGTGTCAACATCTCAAGATAAACATCGCACAGACATCTGAAATCAATACATGTTTTCAGTCATTGCTCCGATTCACTTGAGAGCTGTCAGGAGAGTTACTGTGGTACCATTGAGGGCTCATGCACACACAACAGCCACTTGCACTATACCTCCAAGTCCTCTCCTGAAGCCTGGGCAGACCCACCAATTAACTACCAAGGGCCCAGTGTTATCTCCTACTGCTGTGCCTTCAAGTAGGAGACAACGCCTCAGGCTAGACATTAAGCCACAACGTGCTCCAGACCACACACCCCGCATTATACAACTGAAGTCCCTCACTTCCAAGCCCTTGTCTCTGATATCAGTAAACTACTATCTCATAGCAACAGCTTAAACTCTTCATGGATCTGAAAGTGGAGTTGTAAAATCCACTGGGAGTGGTATCTGTGGCTTGCAGAGGGATCCAGTGCGTGCATGTGGAAGTGGTGGTGGGGCAGGCAGAGGTGGGTGCGGGTGGAGCACTGCACTTCAGTCAGACAGAGGTCACTCCAAGTGTTTGCTGGGCCAGTGGGAACTCGTCCTCTGTGTGAACTTGGGAATCCCTGTGACAGTTTTAACAGCCTTGTTGATTTCACTCGCTAGTCATATATACTGATCGTGGATCAGACTCCAAATTCTCTGCTGTGAGCTTCTCTTTGAAGCACGTCTACCTATCAGGAATTTCTAGTGGTTACTGCATGCTCTGTGACCTGGCATTGAATCCCGAGACACGAAGCCCCTGACTCCTAAGTGTCTTGAGCAAGCTCCTGTCTGGGAAGTCTGTCTTTGGGCACTCCACCCACTCGTGTGTTTCAGGTGAGATCCTTGTCCTTATCTTCTAGAAGGTTCTGTTCAGAGCTGGTCAGCTCCCACTCTCGTCCTTTCCTAAGTGTCTATAAAATCAGCCACTATACACAGGTTTTGTCCTCAATGGAACGGTTTGGTTTAAAGATTCCAGATCCTCCTCTATTCACCTCGTAAGAACTTGGATTTGAGGTGTGTACCATCTCACTTGGTTACTTGATCTTGCTATGGAGTCTTGGCTGGCCTCGGCCTCCCTCTGCCTTGGCCTCCCTCTGCCTCCAGAGATGTAAAAGGCATGTGCCAGCAATTATGGGTTAAACTAAATTTTGACAGGAGACAAAGTCCATAGCAATCAGCCTTCAACGTAGCACCTGCCTCCCATATTATGAAGCGAGCTAAAGGGCAGAGGACTCCGAGGCGACCTGAGTAAGGAAGCCCAATAGGTACTTACTTTTTTAAAGTTTTTGCTCCTGAAGATGCATGAGGTTGGAGGTAGAAAGGAATTTTGTTGAATTTGGGCATATTTTTCTGAAATATTAAAAGTTTAAGAGGTATAATAGTTTCTGTTAGCTGATAAAACTAAAATGCTGTCAACAGGAGAACAATTTACAAATAACCATTTTAACAATAAAAATGACTTTTAATGAAATTTACAGTAAGTTATCAATAGAAGTATGCCTTAAGAGAAAATTTCACAGCAAGTATGATGTTTAGTTTATAATAAAAATAGATGAAGACAAACTATATGTAGTATTAGTGTCAGAAACAGTGGCATGGCTCTTCTGAAAATATCATTCAAGGCATTACAGGAAAACACATTTTTAAAGCTCCATATATCAAAATATCAGGGCTATGACTAATGGCCCCAACAGAAGTTTAAGTGTTTTGAGAAAGCCCCAGAACATTCACTTCTGAGCAGACACTTGGGTACTGGTGGGCCCATCATCCAGTGGAGAGGCCACCGGCCTTCTGCCATCTGTCTCATCCTCTGATAGGGGGAGTCTACCCTGAAAACATTACCCATTCTCAACTGATGGCTGAAATGGTCCAGCCAGCTTTTCTTGGAGCATAGCCCAAGTTATTGGGTCACTCACTAATGCACCAGATGAGTTCTACACTCAAAAGAAGCAGTGGATTATGGGAGTCTGCACAGGAAGACCACAGGAAGACCAACAAGTGTCAGTCACACTAGTTCTAAGTTCTTGGAGTGTATCTGGAGTAGAAAACACATTTTCTAAAGTTTCAGGAAATTAAGTCCTTTTTCTATGGCTTTAGGAGTATACGAACAGTCAAGAAAGTCCTGTCTGCAGGAATGCACTATACAGACAGTGTAGAATTCAAATAGTAGACAGGACAGACCCCTACAGACTACACTGGTACACAGCTTAGTTCTCTGGGAAAAGTTAAAATGTCACCTCACAGCCAACAGAAGACTGAATAACAGTAACGAGGCGGACAGTAAACAACAAGGTGCAGAGCGTAGTGAGGACACTCTGAATTGGGAGATATCCAATAAAACATGGAACCAGAGCTACAAAACCTCAATCTGATTATACAAAAGTTAAGGTTTCCCCTGGGAGAAAACCTTGAACAAAGTAAATGTTTAATGAAGGCAGAGAGGAGTCAGGTTAATTGGCAACAGAAGATCACCTGTGAGTGAGTGAGTGAGTGAGTGAGTGAGTGAGACGATGACCCAGTTGGAGAAGTGGCAAAGGACACAGACAGGCAGGTCACAGAGAGAAACGGTCAGTGTGAAAAGACTCCTGACCTCACCACGAATAAGGACACATCCACACTGAAACACCGCACAGTATTTGATGACGGCTCAGCAAAGGGCAAGTGTCTGGTGTCGGTGTGGCTGTGACAATCAGGTGTCCATACACTGTTGGTGCAGAGCACACTGCCTTTGTGAAAGGGCAATTCGCATATCTATCCAGATTTAAAATGTCAGACCCTTTGATCCAGCAATTTCACTGTAAGAATTTACCCTAAAATACACAGAGACACATGTACAAAGACGTTCAGGAAGCACTGTTTGCAAATGCAAACAATGCAAACTACCTGGGCCCATTAAGAAGGGGCTGATCATTTACACAACGGAATAAGGTGCAGTCCTTAAAAGGGAACAGTCCCTGAGCACAGGTCTGAACAGATGTCCAAGACATATTTTTAAGTAAAAAAAAAAAGAAGTTGCAGAACACTGTAAGAGATTTTGTGCAAAATTAAATGAACTCCACACTTATATCTGCACACAATAGTAAGTGCTTGTGTAGGTGACTTCCTACTGGGTTCCCCCTCTGAGAAGAGGGCTGGGAAGGGTGAAGAGGGTGGGTGGGAAGAGGTGGGCACTGATTACGTTGTAGAATAAGCATACATTATTGTTCTGACTGAAACCAGACAAAGATAAAAGTTGATATGTAAATAACTATCAGATGTGTCTACAACTTTGGAACTTCAGGAACGCAGAGAGGATTCTACTTAGCCGGTGACTTTTGTCACAGTTTAAGACTTAATGTCATGGTCCAGGGAAAGCAAAGGGCAAAGCGGGAGTGAAGGATACTTACATCCACAGTGATGTCGATCACCCATTGTGGCACGGTCTCATTGAGAAGCATTGCCTCGGTCTCGCCCCCGGAGTCCCGGCAGAGCAGCCTAGACACAATCCATCAGGTGGTCAGTGTCATGACAAGCAGGGGGACAGCAGAGGAGCCCTCACAGCGCTCATTGAGGACAGCAGAGGTGATGGGGGAGTAGGGAGACTTGGGCCCGATCAAGCCGCTTCTGAGTCCTGGGTCACTACAAGAAACACTCAGCCAAGGGCCTAGCCAGGGCCAGGCATGGCCCAGACTTCAGCTGCAGTGAGGGCTGCAGTTTGGTTACCTCGCTCCGAAGATCACAACAGAAGAAAGTCTGTGCTCAGGGGAAAGGCAGGCATCACCCTCACTTCCCACACCCAGTGATGCTGCAACACTTCCCTGCTCCTTCAGGGCTTGCCTGAAGCCTCCCCTTCCCTGGAGGGCCAGAGAGCATCTCCCTCACCCCAGGCTGAACCAGTATAGATCACAACAGTTTGCAGGATCAGCCTCACCCTCTTGCCTGGCCCAGTCTCCCATGACCAGGGACTGCTCTGACGCCATTTGATTCCTGCCTCTGGCAGTTAGCCACACTGGCAAAGTAAGAGAGGCAGGCATCTGGGATGGGGCAGGGTATCTGTGTGGGTGCGCACGTGTGTGTGCGTGTGAATCTCACCTTGGCCCTTCGTTATTAACATTCACTGCACCAGGCATTAAGTATCTCAAGGAGATGACATGTCTGTCTGGGCAGCATTTTTTATTTATTTATTTATTTTTTTGGTTCTTTTTTTCGGAGCTGGGGACCAAACCCAGGGCCTTGTGCTTCCTAGGCAAGCGCTCTACCACTGAGCTAAATCCCCAACCCCCTGGGCAGCATTTCTATCAAGAGGGTTGGCTTATTAAGCAAGGCCTTTCTAGGCAGGGTTCTAGTCTTTCTTATCCATACCTGAAAAGTGTGCGACCTCCAGCTTCTCCAAAGATCACGGGGGTGTGGGGGGGCACCTGGAAATAGCCATTTCCTTTCTGGACTCGGCTCTCCTGTTCCCCACTCACTGGAAAGATAGGCAGGCTGTTAATGTTGGGACCAAAGCTTCTGAATACTGACCACAAAGGCTGTAAACATTCCAACATTTTAAAAATAAAAAATCCTGGGGCTGGAGTGATGGTTCAGCGGTTAGAGCACTGGCTGCTCTTCTAGAGGACCAAGGTTTAGTTCCCAGTACTACAAAGTGGCTTACAACCATCTCTAACCCTAGTTCCAGGGTATTCAACACCCTTTCTAGCCTCCATGGGCACTAGGCCCATAAGTGTTGCCCTTATATACACGCAGGAAAACTGATATATATCAAATAAAAATGAACAAATCTAAAGAAACATTTAAATCAAAACCCTGCTCCTTGGTCAGCATTAGAAAGCTGGGTGGAGGAAGCTGGAACGGAGGACTGAGGGCTCTTCAGAGGACCCGAGTTCAGTCCAGGAGATCTGGTGCCCCTGTCTGGCTTTCACATGCACCCCACTTAACTGGCATAAACATAAAATGTTTTAATATTAAAAAATAATAAAGGTTTAGAACAAGTAAGAATGGTATTTAATATGTAAGAGCAGAGAATCTCATCAGAAGTCCAGTACCTGCTCACAGTGAGACACAGCCCCCAAAGGAGCCCCCAGGAGGGCTTTAATACAAGAAATAAATGTAGTTGACCCAGTGCCTGAGCTGACACACAGCCCCTCCCAGTCCTCAGCTCCCTGAACCTGAGCACAATGGCGCCACCTAGCACTTGGGAGGATCTATGACTACCCATAAACCGGTGATTTTTGAATATCACACATGGGGCTTCTTCTATCTGAGAGCCACATCCCAAAGTGGCCTCATCCTTTGCAATACTGGATACTCTCATTCAGATGTAGGAAAGAACAATTAACTGGGCACACCACAGCTGTGTCAGACTTCTGTACACTACAGTAAGTACCCCTTGGCCCACACAACTGTCACTTTTCTGAACAAACAGACACACTAACCATGGTTCACTTCATTCTCCTCCTCGTCCATGGGAGTCACATGTGTTCTGGGCCAGTACTCCAGGAGGGCCTGTAGTAGAAGTCCTCCTAAGTTCACTGTGGGTGAGAGGAGAAACGGAGACAGTTTGTTAGCTCCAACCTAAGACAGAAGCTGTCAATGTTCTCATGCTGCATCTGTTTTCTTGAGAAGCAAAATTATCCAGCAGGGCAGGGTACAAACAGGGCAGTTATGGACACTTGAAGGCAGAGGTGTGGGCTGGAGAGATGGCTCAGGGTTAAGAGCACCGGCTGCTCTTCCAGAGGTCCTGAGTCCAAATCCCAGCAACCACATGGTGGCTCACAACCATCTGTAATAAGATCTAATGCCCTCTTCTGGTGTGTCTGAAGACAGCTACAGTGTACTCATATATAATAAATAAATCTTTAAAAAAAAAAAAAGAAGGCAGAGGTGCTTTTCAGGATGGGGATTATGTGTGAGCACCTTACAGAAGTTATATACACAGGTTTGGTGGCTTTTGAATCGGCACTTTCCAAACTGTTACGACTTTCTTTTTTCTTTGTGATTCAGCCTGGTCTTTGATTCATCTTCTTTCTTCCTACTCCCAAGTACAGGGATTAGAGGCATGTGCTACCACGCTGGGGTACACATGCTGTGGTGATTTGAATAGGAATCCCCCCACCATGTATTTGAACACCGGCCAATAGTGTGGCACTAGTAGGAGGTGTGGCTTGTTAGAAGAAGTACATCACTGTAGAGGTAGGCTCTGACACTTCCTATGCAAAAGCTACACCCAGTGTGACACACACGGTCTCTCCTTGCTGCCTGTGGATGAAGATGTAGAACTCTCCATTCCTCTAGTACTGTGCCTGCCTGCACGCTGGCATCATTCCTGATACGATAATGGACGAAACCTCTGAAACTGTAAGTCTGACCCAATTGTAAGAGCTGACGTGGTCTCTTCACCTCAATGAAACCCTAACTAACACACATCCTTAGGCTTCAACCCCAAGACCAGAGACAAGCAGGTCTCAGTGCTTAATCTCAGAATCGAAGTTGCAGAGAAAACACTACCCTGCTGTTCAGCGGTCACCCTTCTCTGTTCTTTTTGTGGAGACAGGGGGTTTACATTGCAGCAAGGCTGCCCTGGACCTCAAGGCTCCTAAGGGCTGGGATCAGAGGCCTGAGCCGCCATGTCTGGTTGAAGCTATTCTTTAAACCAAAAACAGTTTGCTATTGACACAGGTACTCTCCCCAAAGCCAGCAACCTTGTATTTGTACGTGTTGGATTGTTACACACTAAGTTCTCAAAAGCGTGCTGAGTGACTTGGGCAGTGGAGATGCACGTCTGTAATCTCAGCACTAGAGGCAGAGGCAGGCGGATCTCTGAGTTCCAGGCCAGCTGGTTTACAGAGTGAGTTCCAGGATAGCTAGGGCTACACAGCTACACAGAGAAACCCTGTCTTGAAGCAAAACAAACAAATGACAGTAAGAGTCACGGTGTGGGGGACGCTTACAAAGATGACCAGCTACCTTCTTCAATCGAAGACACTTAACTCACGTTTTGGGTCTGACCCATCGGGACTGCTGAAGCCAGCATCTTTCGCAGAAACCCAGGCAGCGAAGCAGTCGCTTTCATCCAGAGTAATGGTCAGCATCTGTTGGGGGGAGGGACACACAGTGCTAGCAGCTTGCTCTCCCTCCCTCCTCTCCAGCACCTGACCCGGCAGCATCCATCCATGCACTAGACAAGGCTAAGCCATGTCTCTTGGGATTCAGCTTCAGCTTGCTCTACTCGAGAGTCAGGCTTACATGACAGCATATTAAGACAGACGGGGCAAGCAAATGTCTTAAGGACAGCAAACTCCTTAAGAATAATTAGGGCATGGAGGAAATTTTCAATTATCCAAAATCACATAAATACTGATTGCCTAACTCACCCCTGTTTTTAGGTCTACTGAGAACCAATTTGGAACATACACCATTTTAAATCTTTTCTTAATTTCATCTTCGAAGTCCACTTTGCCCAAATCTTCCACTTTGCATGCCTGCATAAGAAAAGAAAGCACAATGGTTAGGATGAAGTAAGGGACCGACTGGATGTCACTGCATTCTTCCAAATTTCACATTTGCTTAAATAATTCTATAGTATACTTCAAAAAGAACATAGCCAACTTTTATTCTAAGGCTTTTAAATAACTACCTGCTAGTAAACGTTTAAATTAGTAAGTTAGAGGATGGCTCATGGTTAAGAGCACTTGCTGCTCCTGTAGAGAAAATGGGTTCAGGTGCCAGAGGCCATCAGCCTCATGGGCATCCACTTACCCAGGTCCAGGGTCTGGTGCCTCTTCTTATCTCCCTGGCAAAGGCACAGACACGGTGCAGGCAATGCTCATACATGTAAAACTTCATCTTTTTTTAAACTGAAAATAATCTTTTCTAGGGGTGTGGCTGTAATTGAACTTTCCTGATACCGAGCTCCCCTGACACACCTGGAAGCACCATCAAGTGAACTTCAAAACAAGGGGAGAGTAGCCAGGAAGCACGTTAGAAGAGCTGGCTTAACGAGCTGAGCCTCTTTCAGACAGCAGCTGGCTCACAGAACGACTCAGAGCTTCCCTCTCCTGGCCGCCTTAATACTTCTAGGCTGGAAGGGTGGCTCAGTGGTTAAGAACACTTATTCTTGCAGAAGACCCAAGTTCAATTCCCAGCACCTAGACAGTGGCTCAGAACCATCCATAATTTCAGTTCCGTGGCATCTGATTACCTCTTCTGACCTCTGTAGGTACCAGACACACAAATTCATGAAGGCAAAACACTCATGCATACACAATTTAAACAATCTTAAAAAAAAAAAACAACAAAAAAAAAACAAAACAAAAAAAACTTCTGAACACCTATCATTCTAAAAATGTAGTTCTTCCACAAAGCCCTAAACATCTTCAGTGGTAGGGTCGTTTCCAGTTATAGTTCTCTTTAGTGCTGAAATTCAACACCAAGTGTCTGCTGACTGCTCAGCTCAACATTAGCATGACTGTGAGTACCCCAGTAATCTCCTCACAGGCAGACATGGACTCCCCTGTATCCCACTCTCCATACCGTTCCAGGGAAAGCACACACCACTGTAACATACCCAGATCACAGGACACAGCTGTTTCCCAGAAGCCTATGTCATTTGCTGCACTGCACACATATTCTGTGGTCCTAGCTGGCCACCCCCCCAGACCATTCTCCCTTAACTCTCTGAAAACCCAAGCCCTGCTCCATTCAAATGCAGTCCCAGATGGTAGGTTGCCCTCAGACCTCCATCCGATCTGTCACTAAAGTCACTGTTTCCCACCACAACTGGACTGCTACTGCTGTCTGCAAGTGTGTGTGTGTGTGTGTGTGTGTGTGTGTGTGTGTGTGTGTACATGTGTGTATACGTGTGTATACGTGTATGTGCACTCGCATGCACGAACAGTACACAAGCAAGCCTGGACAGAAGCTCCTTTTGTCCTCCTCCCAAAGCAAAAAAAAAAAAAAAAAAAACCCAAAACAAACAAAAAACCAAAAAAATGAAAAACAAAAAAACCCAGTGCCCTGTCGGTGTGGTTAGCACTTTGGACTTTGAATCCAGCAATCCGAGTTCAAATCTCGGTGGGACCTCCATTTGTCAGTGCGGGCATGGGGCACCGACAGTGTCCTCCGGCTGTTCTGTGCTCTGGTCTTCCTATCATTGACAGTTCCCAGCCCCAATGGATTCTGTGGGACAATGAAAGACACCCTGGTTCCCGGTTGAGGAGGCTCAAACCCTGGAGACCTTGAGGGACACATGGTTCTGAAATATGCCCTTGATATTGCCAGAAAACGGGTTCCCCTCATTTCTGGGTGGAGGCCACAGGTTCTGATAAGTCCAGCAGGTCATGTGATTGGTCACTGGCTACAGACTAGAACACAGCTATGCCCTCTACTCCATGTCCCCAGACTTCCTTGACTACTTTACCCTGTTAGGCTTATTATTCCAGATCATGTGACCTCAGGACTTTCCAGATTCATATCCAGACATGGGAAGCTGTTGCCTGCAGAGATGACAACCACGACACATAACTTGGAGGTCTACAAAGGAGAACTCTATCCCACCCAGATAGGCTGCACTGAGAGCAGCTGAGAGTCCAGGAACAGGACCACAGGAACCACACTGCTAGGTGGTCAGGAAGAATCAAGCAGTTTTGCTGATTCTCTGCTGATTGGGGCTTTTCTGGATCCTCCCAGTTATCCTGGGACCCTTTTGTAAAAGAAAGGACAGGATAGAGCTTCTCTCTTTACACTCAGTGAATGATTCAGTCTAAATGCCAATAGTGTAACAATGAGCACCTTCCAGAGTAAAGCAGCGCTGGATATGAGTGGAAGTACAGTGACCAGGGAAAGGGTTAAATACCACCATACCATCCAATAGCCAAAAATATCCACCTCCAAATAAAGTATTACTGCAAATTAATGTTGATTATCACGTACAGAGGAGGAAAACCAAGGGAAATAGACCAGGGCAACAGGCACTCACCTTCAACACGTCCCAGTAGGCCACATTGTTATTCGTATCTTTGGTCAATATATGTCGCTTATCATTTAGGATGTGGCACTGGATGATACTAGCGCCCCCTAAAGGAGGAAAAGAAACAACGTGCAAACCACAGAAGGACCAGTACTCATGGCCTTTAAGTGGTACCATGTGCAGGTCTGGTGACAGCCCTACAGTTAGTTCTCCCCTTCTATCTTTCCACGGATTTTGGGGAGAGCAGCCAGGCTGTGAGGACTGAGCAGCGAGTGCTGAGTCAGCCTGCCAGCCTCTCCTCTGCGCCTCCTCAGAAGCGTTCTTTCCCGGGTAGCTAAGAGCTACCAATGAATGTGCCAGACAGGATTCTAATCCTAAGTGCAAACATTAAACTAACCCCCCCACCCCCCAAAAACTCACATATGATCATCTCTGGTTTGTGCCCAAAGACAAGATATTTTACCCTGGCTACTGTGTTGTAGGGTAAAACATGAACAAGAGAATAGTGTCACAACACACATTATAAAGGCAGCCCTTTTGTATACTGCAAGCAAAAGGTGTCATGTGCTGTTTGCAGCAAGCAGAGCTGGAAGACACTGCATCAGACAATCAGACACAACTCAGATACAGAGAGTACCACGGTTCTCACACAGATCCAAACACACATAGTCATCTTCAGGTCTGGGAGAATGGATCTCATCGCATGTACTGAAGCACCCCATACAAGCCCTCATCTGTACCACCAACAGCCATTAATAAATTCAATCAAAAATTCATGTCTTGTGGCTGCTGGTAGGTAGCCCGTGGGCCCTACACCCTTATGCATATGGGCAGCACTGATGGGACCCAGTGGTTATTTAAAAATCACTCCTGAAGGCAGGAAGGGATGTGTGGAGGAGGTTTGGGGACCAGAAGAGATGACCTGGGAGTGGTTATGATGAAGACACGTGATACACATGGCAGGACAGCCAAAGAATACATCAAACACATTCTTAAAAACCCCACTCATCTCTTACCATCACTTTCTTGTGCTAAAAGCAAGCCCACGTTACCGGGCTTTTGTCTGTAGCAGCACTGCATTTAAAGGCCGCCACTTTGGCTGTGTCACGCTATTAACTATAACCTCATTAAAAGAATGCTTGCCCCGCGGCCTTCTTACCTTTAATAACTTGGTCCGGCTGTGTGCAGAGGGGCGTTATGGGGTTTGTACAATCATTGTCATAATCACCAGAGGCTCGGAAATTATGAATTCCCTTCAGTGTCTAAAGGAACAGAATTAATAATTTCACCATTTTATGTTCTCCAGGCTTGCCAAGTGTTGAGAATGCTATCGTTGTAGAACTAGTAAATGCTGAGCTATCTGTCATGGATACAGAAGACATACCCAGTCATAGCAGGGAGTCATGGGGTCAACCAGCAAGAAATCCCCAACAAATATTAAGGAGAGAATATTGAGTTTTCTAAAACAACAACAACAACAACAACAACAAAACCAAAACAAAAAACCCAAAAACCCAAAAACCTTAAAACCAAAAACCAGCGCTCCCCAAACAAACAACCCACAAGACTCTGTGGTGGTTTGAATGAGATGGCTCCCATAGGCTCATATGTTTGAATGCTTGAGGGATTGGAAGGTATGGGCTTGTTGGAGCAGAAGTGTCCCTAAGGGTGTGCTTTGTGGTTTATGCCAGGCCCATTCTGTCTGCTGCCACACTCCCCACAACGATGGTCATGGAGCTTAGTTCCCAGTTAGTTCCCTGCTTTCTGTTGTAAGGTGCCTTCACGTTAATTCATCACAGCGACAGAACAGTGACTAAGACAGCTCCAAAGCAGAGCACTACTCCAGCTAAGATTTTAGCTGACACGCACAGGGGCCCCCATAGAAGTTCTGCAGCCGACCTGCACACAAACCCTTCCCAGAGCTCCCAGAGTCAGCTATGCAAGAAAGCTCAGTTCTGTAAGTAAAGAGCTTGTGCCATGTGGACCTAACTGCCCATCTATCTCTACTAACCCTGCTTTCCACGCCTCAGAGAAAGGCAGGAAGTCAGAAGTCAACCTCTTGTTCTGTTACCTTTAGAAAAACAGGTATGTGGACTGACTGCCTCATTCTTTTTGTGTGTTTAGCTGAAACAGTGTCTTGCTATGTATAGCTCAGGCTGGCCTTGAACATGCAGCACACCCATTTGTCAGCCTCCCAGGTAGGAGTCCAGCCGTGCGCCACACACATAGCTGGACTCCTACTCTAGACTCCTACTCTCAGGTGCAGTTTTATAAAGTCAGAAGCTGTCTAACATTGACTGGTTTAATCAGGCAACACTCTGTTCTAGGTACATCAAGCACATATCCTAGCTGGTAATAAAGAAAAAGAAGGTCCGTTTTGCCCATGAATGTCAGGGTTACTGTCACTCAGGATCACACCTGAATTCACAGCAGCATGTGGCTAGGGCTACACTAAGCCTCTGCTGCTGGCCTGGCATATCTGAGATAGCAAGCCAACCACACGTCTATAGCCTTGTCACAAGCATGGTCATTTACTTACCCACTTATTTACTGTGGACTTTGTTGTTGCAACCCAGATTGCAGGAGGGGGATCTGCTGATCTGTCAAGTTCCATCTAAAAACCAAACACAAGAGTTTTCTTTGTCAAGGGCTGATAACTGAGCTATTAGCCAAGATGAGCCACTGGCATGTGACAGTACTCAGGGAAGACCACTCCTCTGTTCACACCTGCACGCCACCCATGCCAGGTAAGACCTGAGGTGGGAAGCTGTAGACGCACAGGGAGAGGAAGCGGAAGGGCCGCATGGCAGGCGAGTTACACCAGAGAGCTGCAGGCAGCTGCTCCTGTGCATGTGCATGCGCACTTATACGCTTAGGGTCTCACTAAGTCAGCCAGGCAGGTGTGAATGCATGGTTCTCCTGTGTGAGCACAGGCACTGCTGTGGCCAGGCTCACGGCTTTAAATGAGGTAACTGTTGAGACCCAAGCAGACACAGTCCAAAGGACAAGGACTTTCTGAAACAAAGCAACATTATGCTTCTGCTATTCTAGTTTTTATTCTCTCTGAGTGTCTGTGCACGTTTCTGAGACAGGTTCTTGCTATGCCTTCAAAGTTGGTCTCTGGGGGCCGCCATGCTTAGCTTACATTCTTCCTGAAAGAGCAAATAAATGTCTCCCCTTTTTTGAGAATGGTTACCTCACCTGGGGACAGGCTCCCCAGGATCACATCACTACATGCCCTCTGGTCCTTTCAGAGTGTGGACATGTAAGACGTGTATTCATTCTCAAATGGAACCACTCTTCTTCCAACATCAGGAGGCTGCAGCTGGAGTGGTGGGAAGCATTTCTTGACTCTTAGCTACCAGGAATTCTCAGTGATTGTCTTCAACATATAGGTGCCCTGGGCTACCTTCTTTAGCTTGCCACCCACAGCCAAGAGCTGCCAGCACCTCCAGTGCTCACACGGCCAGCTGAGTCCCTCCCATGGTTGCTTCCTCTGCTTCCAGATGCTTCCCATCTGGACCGTCTCCACCAGGGCTGCTGGGAGGCAGTGCATTTGCAGTCTGAAGCAACTGGCTTTCCTCCTTCAGGAGACCTTCCTCTCTTCAGTGCTAGGCCTGAGGCTTAACACTCAGACCTTTTTGCCTTTTTGTCTGTTCAGATACCCCTAATTGCTCATGTTCTTCTGTTTAAGGCAGGGCAGGAGAGCCAGGCAAACTCTACATCATACCTGACACAGCATCACTAGGATTTACCTGTAGGAAAGGCATCCATGCCCCAGAGATGTACTTCAGATATCACAACTGTGTACACTGAGGCTCTTCCTACCCTATGGAGGGTCTTCTCAACCCCATCTCTGGTCCATGTTTAATGCAGAGTCTGATGCACACACCAAAGCTCACAACCTCAGTTGGGAAACTCAGAATCTCAACCCACCTTGAGAACTGGTGCTTTTTCTTCACAAATCAGCACCCGAATGTCAGGGTTCCTTAGGTCTGTGCAGTAGATCTTCCTGTCCCGTCCCCCAGAATAGACATGTGTGAAGGCATCATTGACCTGTAGGGCCCAAACGCCCTCATCATGGACTCGGTATGTTGCTATACATCTCTGCTGGCCAAGGGACCACAGGCGAATCGTCCCATCAGAACTCCCAGAGAGGCACTGTGAACAAAGGACACAAGGTGAGGGTGCTTCTAGGAGCAAACCAGTTTGAAATGACCAAACCCAACATGCATCCTCCAGCAAGGGACACCAGAGCAAATGTGTCCTCTCTATCCGGCTGCCTGCTGGTCCTGTAAACAATAATGGTGAGTTAGGTTTGGAAGATCCGTTTCTGAGGCAGGCAGTCTGAAAGCAACCGAATATAGGTGGTAGTGATCTCAGAACAATCATCTTCCCTAGGAACTTAGTAAAAACTCTTGGGCCCCATCCAGACCTAAGGAGGCAAAAGTACATCAGGGTCACCAACGGATGCCCTGATGCTTCCCAGGTAACTCCCATGTTCTAATTCTGATGGCACTGATCTGAGCCAATGAGCCTGAGAAACTGGAGAGAGGTTTAATGAAATAAGTAAACCAGAAGACTTCCTCGCAAACTGTTAGGAGCATTGGGAATTGGATCCCCTCTTTTAACTAGCTCACATGGGAAGGACTGATCCAACCTGGGTGTGGGAGAGCGGGGACATGGGAAAGGCCCGAGGAGGGCTCCCACAGGTGGCAATACTCTGAGGAAAGCCCACTCTTCCATCTTGGGACGTATGTCTACAGAGAGCTAGTCTGGAAAAGATCGTGCTTTGTAAGTGCACATAACTTAATCCTGTGTAACAGCTAAGGACTAGATGCAGACTGCACAGCTAGAAACAAGGAGAAAGCACAGACATTGTAGCAAATGAACACATAACACAAAGATCTCAACAGCTGCCACCACTCTACTGCTATGAAAGCAAGCCACAGTGAGAACAGAACAATTGCTTTTAAAGAGCCATTGCCACACAGCACAGCATGAGGCTGTGTGCAACAGCGTCCTGTTACTGTACGCAGCCCTCCCTAACCAAGGGTCCTCCCAGGTCTTGCTATCTTGTAGGAGCCAGCAGAACCAACAAAACATTTCTCACCCTCCACTCTCGCCTCTCTTCTTGCATTGGCTAAAAATGTGAGCTGTCCAACAAGAGATGATTTCAGAGACAATGCAAAGCCCCACACTGTTTGCTAAACCACATTTACTCGGACCGATCCATCATCATTACTCGTGTGCCAATGACAGCAGTAGGGTACCTGTATGTAGGGACCAGGTTACTTTTGGAGAAGTTGCCTGATGCTGTGATCCCAGACCCCTAAGATAGGTTTGGGACTTGAATGAACAGAAACTGTGGGTGGCAGATAACTGCATCTTAAGATCCAACAGGCAGCTTTTAGAACCGAGCCATGTTGCCATTCTGGCTTAGAGCAAATACAGTTGACTTTGAGGGCTCCGCATCTGACAGTTAAATCACCTCACACAGAAGCACATTATAACTCATACAGAAGTGTCACAGAAGACAGAAGAGCATTGGGCTTTTGAGGTCACTGCTAGAAACCTAACCCTCAAGTACCATAGCAACAACTAAACTGCCTGTGGGAGCCGAGCAGGAGCCTCTGCAAATGCAGGTGTTTGATCAGGAAGTCCACAGACACAAGTGTTTGAGTGGATGGCCCATAGGTAGTGGCACTGTGAGGAGGTGTGGCCTTGTTGGAGGCAGTGTACCACTTGAGGAGGCAGGCTTCGAGGTCTTCTATGCAGTGGAACAGTCTCCTTCGGCTGCCTGCAGATCAAGATGTAGAACTTTCAGTTCCTCCTCCAGCAACAGGTCTGCCTGCACAGAGGCCAGAAGAGGGAACTGGATGCTCCTGGAGCTGGAGTTACAGAAGAAGGTTCTGAACTGCCAGACTTGTATGTGGGTAATGGACTCCAGTTCTCTGCAAGTGTAGCACGTGCTCTTAACTACTGAGCCACAATTTAGTATTATAACACTGAAAATCAGGATGTAAGTCACATATGTAGCTTATGGTTCAAATCAATCTCCCCAGCCATGGCTAGAGTGGGAAGCCGAGTGTGCACACGGCCCTTACCTGTGTGCCGTCCCTGTGCAGCAGCAGGGCCTTCACATTGTCCGTGTGTCCTTTCAGCTTCATGAGTTTCGCACAGGTTCTTGGATCCCACACTCTTAGAACCTGCCAGTTTTTACAGAGTATTAGATAAACCAGACTGAACACACCCAGCTTTTGAAAGCACCCAACTTTCCTACCAAACGCCAACTATGACATTCTGGAGAGGAAACACTGCTGCAGCCAGTGTCCATGGCTGCTAAGCTTAAGAACACTTCTCTTTCTTGTTTTTAAGATTTATTTTCTGATTGTATATGAACACACTATTGCTGTCTTCACACACACCAGAAGAGGGCAGTGGATCCCGTTACAGATGGTTGTGAGCCACCATGTGGTTGCTGGGAATTTAACTGAGGACCTCTGAAGAGCAGTCAGTGCTCTTAACCGCTGAGCCATCCCTCCGCCTAAGAATACTTTTCTAATGCCACGTCATCCAGCCCCCATCACTACACGCACATGCAATGGACACTTCTTTATCACTCACTAGATAAAATTACTGGTTTTTTTTTTTAATATTTTATTTATTTATTATATATGAGTACATTGTAGCTGTCTTCAGACACACCAGAAGAGGGCATCAGATTTCATTACAGATGGTTGTGAGCCACCATGTGGTTGCTGGGATTTGAACTCAGGACCTTTGGAAGAGCAGTTGGTGCTCTTAACCGCTGAGCCATCTCTCCAGCCCTACTGGTGTTTTATTATTTTTATTTTTTGATTTGTTTTGAGACAGGAATTTGGCTGTGTTGCCCAGGCTGGTCTTGAACTAGACTCACGCAATCATCCTGCCTCAGCCTCCTGAGTGTTGAGACTATGCAGGCTACCTCACTGAGCCCTGTGTCTGTGTTTAAGAACTGAACTGATACAATGACTCCATTTTCTTGGGTTCTGAGATACTGGCCAGGCCTCTCTTACCTTCTCAGTGGACCCAGATACAATGATTGTTCCCAGTTGGTTCATGGCCAGGCTATAAATGGAATCTTTGTTCCCACTTAAAGAAGAAGCTATTGAGGACAAAGGGAGTTCAATGTTAACAAAATCTCCAGGTGTTTAGCAACTTGTCAAAGCAAAAACCACAAGCTCCCCCATTTGACTTAAAAAACTTATCTTTAAACACATACTTTAAGGAAATGAAATCTATAACAGAGATAATTCCAAATAACAGTATCATCAAAATTAGTGTTTTTTTCTAGATTTGAGTATGTGCAAGTGCTTAATATGTATCTGTTAAATTTGAACTGACCTGCAGAAGCAGTGTATTTCTAAAGATGGGCTTGCACCCATTTTGAACCCACCAAAGTCATTATATTATTCAAAGCAAATACAAAATAAAAACAACATTTCATATACAAATCAGGTTTAAGAAACAACCCAAACCCCAAACAAAAATCCAAGGCAACACTTTCAGCAGAACTATGGCCATGCCCTTTGACTTGGAAGGCAAAGTAGAGCTCTTTTCCTCCGGGACTGACCGACAAAGCCACACAAGTAGGGGAGTTGGCACAGGTGAGGAGCCTACAAATGCCTGCCTCAAGTAGTCAGCAAACGTTAGCTATGATTACTGTGGTTTCTATGCTCATAAACCTCTGAGTAAGCCCAGCTGGGGCAGAATCTATGTCACTAAGTCCATATTTCAGAGGCAGCCTTGGGTGTGTGTGTGTGTGTGTGTGTGTGTGTGTGTGTGTGTGTGTGTGTGTGTGTATGATGTGTGTGTGTGTGTGTGTGTGTATGATGTGTGTGTGTGTGTGTGTGTGTGTGTGTGTGTGTATGATACAGCAGACTGGGCGTACCTGATTAATCCCTGAAAAACAAAACAATCTCCAAGGGGACAGGGAAAGACACTCTTTACATCTGTGCATACTTCTGGGCAAAATAACACTGAAGATGCTGTAAACACCGGTTTTCCATCTGCTCTTCTTGGAGCAGAGTCAGTCACATTCTAACTCTGTAGCCAGGCCACAGGAGCACTTGAGTCACAGACTCGAGTATAGCCACTGTCTTAAACACCTCCTCTGGCCAGATTCTGCTCCTACAAGAAGTCCTCAGAGCCTCAGCCTGAAGGCTCCCACAGGCTGGCCTAGTGCGGCGCTGATGAACTTCAAGTTTAGATGCGTGTAAGCCTGACCCAACGTTTATCAAGCAGCCATACTCAATGTCTCTACACTTCCTCTAGCAGCAGCCTACCCACCCTGGCTTTTCCAGAATTGCTGGATTCTTTCAAGTTACTGAAAGCCTTTCTCAACTGTTACTGGAAACATTCTCTCCCTGGGTATTTCTCATCATGGCCATTAACTCAAAAGCTTGTATATACAGTAAGACTTTGAAGTCAGAAAAGAGCTTGTATTGCCAGATATCACCTTTTTAAAAACATCAGTTATGTATGTCTGGGGAAGGGACATGCCATGTATGCTGTGGGAGATAGAGTATGGTAAGACGGATTGACACTTCTTATCTGCCATGCAGCCAACATAAACACACGCTCATGGGTTAGACAGGCTCCACTGAGAAGGTCTACATCTACAGAGCAGTGACGAGCTAGCTCTAGTACGCAGAAGCTGTACGAAGAAGTCTCTCAAAATGTCTCCATGCAAACCTATCACTCGTGTTGTACAAACCGTTTTTTATGTCAACTTAGATGGCTGTTGCAAATGCCTTACTTGTGACAGTGTTGTTTGAGGCAGTCAGTGCTGTCAAAGTGTTCACATCCCAAAGGAATATCTGTCTGTCCAGCCCAGCCGATGCTACCAGCTCTTTATCCTTGGCATACGCCAAGGCCTTGACATAGTCCTGTAACAGAACAGATGCACTATGATCTTTGTAGTAAGAACTGAGCTCCCAACATGACAGGAAGACTGAAGTGTGGACGTTACCTTATGCGTCCTGAGGGTGGACATGCAGAACCCTTTATGTGCATTCCAGACTTTTACTGTTGTGTCTGAAGAAGCAGATATTACTAGAAGAGACAAAGAGAATGTCTTTCAGCAAACCGATGCTATTTCAAACAATAGTTTACACATGCATGCTCAAAAGCTCTTTCCAGAATTTACTTAGCGATGCCTCAGAGAGATATGTGAATGCACATACACACTATTGGTTTTTAATTAGTCAGGATGAACTATTCTAATCGCCCAGGTAAAAAGTCCTTAATTTACCTAAGAATAGTTACTCAGACTGCAGAACCAAGAAATGAAGCTTACCAAAATAAGAAAAAGGTCATACTAAAGATGCACAGGTATGTACACACACACACACACACACACACACACACACACACACACACACACACGCAGGCACTGTGTGGGGGTCTATCTACAGTTAGAATTTGTGTAAACCTAATTGTAGCGATCATGTGGAATGACTGAATGGAAGGCACCCGGTAACTGATGCTGTTCTATTTCACTGTGGTTTCAGCGAGTGTGCATTTTTCTGCATCTATTTTGTGCTTTAATAAAAGTCTTACAAGCATGGCTCACTGAGTGCCTCCTGAGTGCCTCCCATTTCAGCCTGAGGTGTCTCCAGCACCCACATAAGAAGCTGGGTGTAGAAGCACACACCTGTGCCTACTCTAACTCCACTGAAGCAGACCTGAGAGCTCAGGACTTAGCCAATCTAGCAAACTAATGAACGTTAGATTAGTGAGCGCCGTTGTCTCAAGCACGACAGTGTAGCATGATAGAAGACACAAGATATGACCTCTAGCTTCCACACATCCAAATGTGCACACACAAATGACTTACATAAGAAAATGAAAAAGCTATCAAACAGAATTTTAAAATGTAAGAAGCCTGAGAAGAACTTACGTGTTTTCCCATTGCAACAGAGTACAACATCGTTCACCCAGTCTGTGTGGTGCTCCATAGATGCTATGTATGGATCTTGCTGAAATGGAAAATCATAGCATTTACAACAGAGCAAAACCCACAACAGAGTGCTGCCATGCCCAGATTCCTCACTAATATGACACACTGGCACACTTAAATTAACTCCAGAGTAACACCTCCCCAGACAGAAGACACTTCTGGAGAGCTGATACAGAAAAAAGTGTGTTTCAGGATAGTGTCCATAATGAAGGCCCAGGTTCCCACGGTTGTCTTACACATGGTAGTGGCAAAGACCACATGCTCTGGGTTGGGCCTTGTATGGGGAACAGAGTTCGGGAAGACAGAAAGGACCCAGGGAACCTGAGGCAGGGAGAGCTAACCTCGGTGCCTGTGGTTCACTAGTGTGGCCTAAGGGCAAACAGACAAGCACGGGCTCTTAGCTTCCAGCTGCTGTAACTCCAGTGAGTCCTACACTGCCTGTCCTTCAGAGAAGATGACAAGGTCTGAGACAATGCTCGCAGCAGCACCCCAATCCAACCAGACTCTGACCGGCTGACTCAACCACGAGCCAGCCTTTTATAATTTCAGGTTCCATCCCACACCCAGACAGACACATTTATATACTTCATAGGCAAGAGAATAGCTCTGCCTGTCTAAGAACCAAGGCCATGCGACTTTGTCGTAAAAACCAGTGAAAAGATATCTGAGGGCAGGACAGCCAGATTCTTCTAGGCAAGGTCTTTTAATTTTCTCTTGATTTGTTAAAAATACTGCAAACTCCCAAAAACTCAATAGTCTAATTCAAACATGAGTCCCCAGGGGTGCAAAGGCAAACACAAAACACACGTTCTTACTTTCATGCTTTTGACACTGCCTTCACCTGCTCAAGAACTCAAATCCACTGTCGAAACCTTACCGGCAGCTATGCCAAGTACCCTCTTTCTGCCCTGAACACTGGTTTGTAGAGCAGGCTAAAAGGCAGACTTAAACAGGTTCTGGATCAGGAGTCTGAAGTGAGTCTAAGCTCCAATTCACTGCCACACTAGCCATTTAGCCATCGGGATTCTAAGTGCTAACAGTCTTGGGAGGGACTGTGGAAATTCAGAGAGTGGTGAGCAGGGGTGGACTAGGTGCACAGATAAGAGGTCAGTAAATGCCCCCCTCCCCAATTTTTCTACATCATTCACAGTGTAACCTTCACAAACCCCAAGAGCTTCCTCCCATTTGTGCAACTCTCCTTCCCCACGCATGCGAGTGTCCTCCCTGCTTACGCAGAAGCCCTTCAGAACTGAGGCGTAGGCCAGTGGTGGAAGGGTGCTTGTCTAGCATGCACAAGGCCCAGAACTTGATGTTCAGCACTGCAAAAGTAGCAGTAAAGCCTCAGGAAGCCCTGAGGAGTAGGAGAGAGTAGCCCTTGCTGCTTCATACCTACCACATTAGCCAATAAGACCCTAGCGTGTTAGGAGGTCCTTAATCGCTTTTGTAAAAGTACACACACTCAACATTTTGTTTTTCTATTCTCAGCACTGTTATCCAGAGACTTTTTGGATTCATAACTAAGCCAGAATTCCATGGAGAGTCTCAAGTCGCAGCAGCCAAGTACTCTCAGTCCTCTGTGCGGGGAACCCCTACGGCAAACTAACTTATGGCGCCCGAGTCTGAGTTAAGTAAAAACACTTGTGAAACTTCCCTGGAGGTGTTTTCTCACAGGCTTACAGGACTATGGTGATGTCTTTATACAATATATTAAGGAGCTCAGTGCTGAGATTAAAGCCAGGACTGAGGAGAGGTGCTCCATCAGACAGAGCCACTGGTCCAAGATACGAGTTAACCCAAATGCACGACTCCTGCCTTACCTTGTGCTGATTGACACTCCATATTCTTATGATGGAGTCTCGACCTGCTGTGAAGAGTCTGTTGAGTGCTGGGTCCAGTTGCAGGGCATTGACTCCGTTCCGATTGTACTTCTCCACTTCATCTCGAATTACATAGGAAACCTGATGGGCCAACAAAAGCCAAGCCATGGTGAGGCGTGGCCTAGCAGTGCCAAACTAACTTCAAGCTCATGTAGTTTGTTTTTATCTTACTTCAGGAGGACCGAAGTGCTGTGAGAAGAACAGCGTTACTGAGCCCAGCTCGAGACAAGCAGAGGTCTTCTTGCTGCTAATGACCCAGACACCTAAGTCTCCAAGCCTCCTCTCTGCCCTGATTTGTCTAATCCATTTTCACCAACCTTTCAACAGTGTATACTGGAATATATCCAATATCCCATTGAGGCAGGACAGTCAGTCAGAAAACAAAGGAAACATGGGAAGAAGCCACCCCCACCAACCCTCTTTTGCCTCTCGCTGGCTGACAGACACCAGGACAAGATCTGTAGACCCTTACAAGTAAGCATGTGAAATGGCTGGTGTCCTGTGCTGTGCATCTGAACGCTTTACCCCAGCACATCCTCCTCCAACGGCATGCATGACTGCAGTGCACATAAAGCCCACGGGTGACAGAACACTCGAGCAAGCTTTCCCTCAAGCCCAGAGCAGATGGAGAAGCTTGCCTCACTCACTGCTGAAGAGTAGAAATCCCTGCATGACTGGAAAGCTCTCTCTTCTACCCTCACATTTAAAGAAGTTTAGATTAGGGTTGGGGATTTAGCTCAGTGGTAGAGCGCTTGCCTAGGAAGCGCAAGGCGCTTGGCAGGTGCAAGGCCGGGACTCTGTCATGTGGAACAAACAAAGATGGACGTCTGTGTACAAAGCTCCTTTAGTGTAGCACCTACTGTCACCAGCAAACTCCACACCCTCACTGTCCATCAACAAGGCCTCATCTGTCTTCTCTCCCGGACACCTTAGCCTACCCCGGGCTTTTGGAATCTTCTTGTGTTTTGACATTTCTGGATTTTTGTTCTTTGCTGTGCATTTGGAAAGCACTTCCAATCTAAAGTTGTGGTGCTTCATGTCTGCAGACCAGGCCTGTGTGGATGCTGTGTCTGTTTTCTCTGTTCTTCTTCAGTCCATCTTTGGACAGTGGAATTTAATAACTGAACCTCTTTTTTTTTTAACATTTATTTATTTATTATGTATATATACATCATACAGCTTTCTGCCTGTAGGCCAGAAGAGGGCTCCAGACCTGATTATAGATGGTTGTGAGCCACCATGTGGTTGCTGGGATTTGAACTCAGGACCTCTGGAAGAGCAGACAGTGCTCTTAACTGCTGAGCCATCTCTCCAGCCCTGAACCTCTGTCTTTTATACAATCCATATTATCTCTATTTACTTTTGAAAGGACTTTTTTATTATTTTATAACTTTTACTATGATTCACCATGTAGCCCAGGATGACCTGGAACTTTCTATATAGCTCAGGATGGTCTTGAGTTCCTAATCCTCCCACCTCAGCTGCTCAAGTGTTGGACTACAAGTATGTGCTACCGTACCCAGCTTCTACTATTGTATTTTTTTCAATAAATTATAGAACAATGAAAAATAGAAACAATATCTTTAATAAGGAAAAGTTACACTACCATACATTAGGCTGGCAAGATGTGGCTTATCAGGTAAAGGTGCTTGCCACACAAGTCTGGGGACCTGAATATGACCCTTGGAATCTATATAAGGTGAAAGCAGAGAGCCCACTCACCAAGTTGTCCTCTAACCTCTGCATGTACCACGGCATGTGATCCCCACTCCAATAATAATAAAGATTTAGAAAATGTACTCTACTGACATTTCTATGTGGTCATTAAAGAGAGAAATAGAATTTATATATGGATTGGTTCTTAAGACATTTCACATAAATTTTATTCAAGTCTTGCAGGACAAAATGTGCCTCTTGTTTCACAAGAACAGGAGAAATCCAAGGGCCTGGTGCAGAGCCCCAGTTCCTGCTGTGAGATGTCCAGGACACTATAAACCCCAGGCTGTTAGCCACGAACAAATGCTAGTCTTGTGTGTTGGCCTCCACCGTTTTCTGCCAGCCTGTGGAAGAGGAAGCAGGGCTTCAGGAGGGGCTTCTCAGGAGAGGGGAAGAAACAAAACCCCTGAATCCAGGTAAGTGGGAACCATCCCAATAAACTCATTGTGATTATTTAAAAAAGAAAAAAATGTCTAGACACAGACAGGAACAAACAAGCCCAGAGCTTAATATGTGATTTATTTTTATTTTAATTATGGGTATATATATATATATATATATATATATATATATATATATATATATATATGCATTTGTGCATGTGATGAACTGCCTATTGAGGCTAGAAGAGGCTGCCAGAAGCTGGGAGTTACAGGTGGTTGTGAACCACCTGACATGGGTCCTAGGAACCAAGTGGAATCTTCTGCAAGAGCACTATGTGCTTAACTGCTGAGCCATCTTCCAGTCCTGGGATTTAATACTCTAAACAATTACTAAGTACCCACCAGCTGCCAGGTACAGTTTTAAATGTAAAGGATTGTGGGTGGAGCAAAGAAGTCCTCCTGGGGTAGTGTTCTAGGGCAAGAGGTTAACTGGAAGGAATGGCAAGCCAAGAGAAACATGGGCAGAAGCATCTAAGTGAACAGTTACTTCCTTATAATTTCATTGTGACAGTTGGAAGGCAGAGTTGAGAACTCCTAGGACTACACTCAACCGCCTGCAAAAAGGGGCAGGCACAATGTGAGCTTTGTAAGGTAACAGGAAGCCAGGCTGTTAGTACGAAACCACTTTTGAAAAGAGCCAACTAAAGGGACTCAGACAGGAGAAAAATAACAGGGTAGCCCCCACCGACAAGCCCCAGTGCAAGCCCTATCTGACTCAGTTCTGTGGGAGAGACAGACCCTCCTTCAGCATCTGGAACCTAAATGTCCTCAGGGTCACTGGTAGTCACTGCAGACAATCAGAGAGAGACATTCCTTTCTCTGATCACTTAAAATTACTTTCGTGGTTTGCATATGAAGTAATGGCTTTCCTAACCAAACTTCGTCTCGGTACCATCCTGTTCAAGGGAACGAGGCAGGGCTTCCATCACAGTCATTACAAATGGCTGCACGTGTAACTGCCTAAGGCATTCTCTACTTTCCCGTGTAAGGCTGGAGTCCAGGCTGGGCTCTGGGGTACCCTCTGCCAAGGGTCTCACAGGCTCTGGCCGGCCAGTCGCCAGGTTGGTATTCTTTAGTAGAGACTAGGGAAGAGCATGCTTCCCCACTCACGGCGGCTGCTGTGGCTGCGGCCCTGTAGCCCTCCTTTCACAACTGCCTGCCTGTCAGTCAGACCTCCTTCCATCCTTGCTCCCAACAACTGCCAGAAGAGGGCATGGGATCCCATCACAGATGGCTGGGAGCCACCGTGTGGTTGCTGGGAATTGAACTCAGGTCCTCTGGAAGAGCAGTCAGTGCTCTTGATGGCAGCGCCATCTCTTCAGCCTAGCTGCCGGCTTTCTTTCCCAGACTTTTCCCATGGCAGCCCCTTCTGCACACCACAACAACAAAATAATTTTCATATAGAAATGGCCTTGGGGGGGCTGGGGATTTAGCTCAGTGGTAGAGCGCTTGCCTAGGAAGCGCAAGGCCCTGGGTTCGGTCCCCAGCTCCGAAAAAAAGAACCAAAAAAAAAAAAAAAAAAAAAAAGAAAAGAAAAGAAATGGCCTTGGGTATTTTATACAAAAGAGAGGACTAGACAAGGTGGTGCATGCCTTTATACCTAGCTCTTGGGGGACAGGGGCAGGAGGATTTGTAGGCCAGCTTGGTCTACAGTGAGCTCTAAGACAGGGTGTGTAGAGAGACTGAATTTTAAAAAACAAGGCAAACAAAAGAGGGAAGGGGGTGGGCTGATGCGTAGAGGTGCGTGGTACCAAACCTGACGACCTACATGGAGGAAGGAGTGAACAAAGTCCTACAAGCTCTTTTTGAAGTGTTCCCCACACTCCCAAGAGAAACTCCAAAGCATTCTAACATCACAAAGGGAACACAGGGCAAACTCAGTTCTTCAAGGCTGAACACTAATTCATTTCTATCTGGGTATCTAAAAGACACCAGAATAAGAGCACCTCCAAAACCAATGACCCCCATGTTTCCTGTGTAGTCTTCTCACCTCAGCTGATGGCTACACTTCTTTCCCTAAACCCAGTCAGTCTCTTTTCTGCTCCACAAACAGGCCTCATTCCCACCTCAGGACATTTGCATCAGATCTTCTCACTGGAACGTTCTCAATCTAGATGGCTTTGTGATTGTCGCCAAAGCCTTTTCAGTCACCTCAAGCTAGGCCTTCTCCCCAGAACAGAACTTTTGCTTCTGCTTAGCAGGTGGCACAGGCCCTCAAGCCCAGCATGGCAGGCAGAGGAAGGCCAGTCAGTCTCTGTGAGTCTCAGGCAGACCGGGCTACATACTGAGTCTAGTCTCCAACCACCAGTACCACCACTTCTGCGTCTTCTACTGCTGACTATGACCAGTTTTTAACCTTTAGAGTCTATTTGCTGTTTCAAAGAATTATATAATTAGATAGCACATACCTATTGTACATACATTTCAGTTTACACTGTCGACATTTGCTTTATTGAATCCATTCATTCATTTGATTCATCTTATTCTCTTATCTTTCAAAACAAGCAACACATCAATGACACTTCTCTTGTAGGCATGTGTGTCACCGTCTAGTTGTTTCTTTACTATTTATATACATTGATTTAAGATAAAATTTACAGTGAAATACACCATAGATACTCATGACAAATCAGTTCACCCATGCAATACAAACCCTTACAAAGACAGAACATCATCATACCTTACAAAGTTCCTTTCTCTCCCAAATGTGCACATTCTATCCTCAGATAACCTAACTCAAATTTTGTCACCAAAATATCCTGTTAATAGGGACATACAGCTCCTGAACAAGGCTACTTCCAGACGGCAGGTTAGTCTAATCTAGTCCAGGAAAACCAAATATAACCATTATCCTACATCTACCCCTCCTGTCCTGATCCATAAGCTATGACTTTCTGTTTGTAACTCTGTCAGCTGATTCTTTTTTTTTTTCTTTTTTTCTTTTTTTCGGAGCTGGGGACTGAACCCAGGGCCTGGCGCTTGCTAGGCAAGTGCTCTACCACTGAGCTAAATCCCCAACCCCCTGTCAGCTGATTCTTAAACAGTATTTCAGCTCGGTGGGTAAGAAGCTTCACTTGTTCTGTTAAGCACAAGCAGGAGACAGAATTCACAGAAACCATGCAACACCAGCTGAAGCAGCACACATCTGGAACCCAAGTGCTTACATAGTATGATGGGAGGTGGGGATGGCAGAGGTCCTGGAAGCTCATGCCCTGGTGAATGACTGTCTCAAACAAGATGCAAAGTGAATATGGACAGTAGAGGTTATTCTGATCTCATGTGTGCTGTGGTATACCCATGTCTACAATCACATACATGTAGGACACACTAACTTCTTAGGATACACTACAGTTTGCCTTCTTCTAAACCAGGGATTAGCAACACGTACCTGAAGGACAAACCTGACCTAAACTTTGTTTCTGTGAACTAGTCTTGCTGGATTATTGCCAAGTAACCCACTACATGAATATATTATATTTTGTTTGACAACTACATAGAAATTTCCAAAGATGGGTATTTAATATTTTATTTCCCACAATAGCAACATTCCTACCATAAATACTCTGGAGAAGTAGAGACAGATTACAGACATATATGTGACTTTGTAGAAAATTTCTTTTAAAGACAAGTGCCTTGCTATATATATAGCCCTAGGTGACCTAGAGCGCAGTGTGTACATCAGGCCTGCCTTTGCTTCTTGAGTGCTGGCATTAAAGGAGTATGCTACCATGAAAGGTTAGAACACATTTTTATAGTAAGGAACTGTGGGCTCAAGGGGCTGCTTCTAAGTTTGGCAAAGCAAGATACAAAGTGGTAAATGCTATGGCTCTGTAGAAAGTCAGGTCAGGTAGCAAACTGGAAAAGCGCAGGCACAGCTCTCAACCCTGCCCTTAAAGGAAACTTTTATCTGGAGAGGGTCTGGTTGCTACAGCTTGGGAGGTACTATTACATCTAGTGGCAGAAGTCAGAGGATCTTAAACAACTTAAAACACACAGGGCAGGATCCTCACCTCCTGCAGGAGCACCAAGCTACTGAATGAGTAAAGACTGAGCAGGCGGAGAAGTGACACAGGACGCTCCACATCGCTGCTGTTCTTGAGAAAGTGAAGGACAACTACAACTTATAGTTTGGTACCATTTGTGGGTTCTTCTTGCAACCCGCATGCGTGCATCCCTTCTGTGCAATAGGAGATGCAATCAGTCTCGGAGGCTTCTAACTTTGCACTGTACCTAGTGGACAAATTCTGAGCGTTCTCTTTAGCAGGCTAATTTTGGCTTTTGATAGGAAATCGTGCCAATCACAATTGGCTTGCTGTTGAACAAAGGGCTCAACACCAGATTCTAGCTTCCTCCTCTGGCCAGCTATAATCCCCATAAGCCCTGGCCAATACCTGGCTATTTAAACACTTCTGTTTTGGTACCTGCTGTGACTCATTTTCTTCTCCACTTTTCTCTGTTGTGTTGTCTTAAAATTTTTTTTAAAAAGATGCTAAGGACAGAAGTCAAGGGCCTTGTGAAAGGCAGGCATGTGCTCTACACTGAGGTGTACTCCCCTAGAGCCAAAGGATAACTTGGAGCTAGTTCTCACAGGGACTCTGTGGGTCCCAGGAATCAAACTCAAGTCTTCAGGCTTGGCAGCAAACACTTTGCCCCTCCAAGTCATCTTGCCAGCCGTTGTCTTTTAAGTCTTTGCCCCCAAACTGAAAGAACTGATAATCCTTACTTTATTAAGAGCCACCGTCCTCATGTGTGGAACATGGCAAAGTTATAACTCAGTTGGACTCAGTTCATACCCCCTGGCCTGGAGGCTGGGTTATTTCAGTGCCATCAGGAATCATGCCCCTTTAAAGAAAAGTGGCATCTACTCAGGGAAAGCTAAAAGAATTTTAGATTCTTGTCACTTCACTCATCCTTAAAACATTATTTTTGAGTGTGCATGTACATGCATGTGCTTGTGCATGTGCACACGTGCAGGGGCATAAGGACACGTATGTGCACGTGCATGTGGAGGCTGGAGGTTGAGCTGGTTGCGTTTCCTCATTGCTCACTCTCCTTCCACCTGGTTTTTTCACAGGACCTGGGGCTTACTGATCAGCAGGACTAGCTAGCCATCAAGCTTCAGGGACACTCAGCTTCTGCCTCCCTAGAGCTGAGATTCCAAGTGCCAACCAACATGCCAGACTTCTTTTCAAGTGAGAGGATAGAGATGTTTAAGTGGGGACAGAAATTCAGATCCTCATGTCTGTGCTACAGGCCTTTTACCAGACTGTGCCATCTCCCTAGTCCAATTTTAACATTTAACAACCATCTAGTGAGGGGCTGGAGAGATGGCTCAGCGGTTAAGAGCACTGACTGCTCCTCCAGAGGTCCTGAGTTCAAATCCCAGCAACCACATGGTGGCTCACAACCATCTGTAATGAGATTTGATGCCGTCTTCTGGTGTGCCTGAAGACAGCTACAGTGTACTTACATATAATAAATAAATCTTAAAAAAAAAAAAAAAACAACCATCTAGTGAGTCCACAGGGCCAACAAACAGAGCTCAGTAGTATAAAGAGGACACTTATCCAGAAAATGTCACATCTTTACAGCCTTATGCTGGGGTTACTCACCTTTGGCCCTCACTTCTGAACACTGAGCTCAATCTATGGAGTGTTTACTGATTGCTAAACCCTTTCAGCCTCTTCCCCTCTTTGAAGCCAGTCTATGCACTTAGTCTACGTAATGACTGAATGCATTTTCTTGAGGTGGTGTGTCTCATGTTGCCCAGATTGATTGATCTCAAACTTGGTAGGTAACTGGATGATGACCTTGGATTTCTGATTTCCCTGGCTTCCCTACACAAACACACACCAGGGCTGGAGGTACAGGCAGTACTAAGGAGGCCTGGTTTGATGTGGTGCACGAGGTTTGAACCTTGCTCAGGACTGGAAGAAAAATGCCAAATGAGCTTCACTCCCATCCCAAAAGGCAGCAAGCAAAATGTACACCAAACCAAAGTGATTTGGGGAAACCCAAAGCACCCATGGTGTGGGTAATCGAACTCATCACTGGAGATTCCGACGTTAGGGAGACTAGGACTTAAAAGGAAGACTGGAAAATGCATAGTGAGGACGGTGGAGGTCGGAGGCAAAGCCTACTGCAAAGGAAGGGAAACTGTCATTTCCTCCAGCGCAGAGCTCCCACGTGCGACCCGGCCCCGCCACGCCCCCGCAAGGCCCCTAGCTTCCCAGCCTCACCCACCCGCGGGCGCCGCGCGGCCTCCGCCGCCGGGTCGCGGCTGTTCCGGAGGAAGGCGGCCGAGAGCAGAGGCAGGTGAGCGGGCAGTAGGCCCATGGCGCCGCCGCAGGCCCGGTGCCCGACGGCGGTTCCCCGGGACGGCGGTTCCCCGCGACCGCTCGCGAGGCCCGCGCGCCCAGTCCGCCCGCCACCACCTCAGGCCGTTGGCGCCGCGGCCCCACCCCTCGCGCCGCTGCGCCCCGCCCCGCCATCCTCCGGCCGTCGAACCCCGCCGGTCGCGGCCCGAGGCGTCCGCCCGCCCGCGGGGAGCCCCGACCGGACGGCAGCGTCGCCAAGGCCGCGGAGCCGGGCCGCCATACCTGCACTTTTCTCCGCCCGGCTGTGTTCTGCCGGTGATGGGCCGCCATCTTGCATGTTGACACTCCGACGTCACTTCCGGGAGAGTCGCGGCACCGGCGGATGTCCCGTCCTATTCTTTGGTTGGGTAGAAGGTAGGTTGGGCGTAGGCTTTCCGGGCTGGTTGCGAGGGGAAACGCAGGGGGAGAAATAGCAGAGGGCGGGCGGTAACGCTAATGGAGCCGGAGCCGAAGGGCCGGTCCTGGTCGTCCTCAGTGTGACTGAACCTCAGAGCCGCCCAGCTCCTGCATGCAGAGGGAAGCACTCAAGAGAGGGGATACTCCAACCACTTAAGCCAGTGCTTAACCGCTGAACTTACTCCATATTTATAGGTTTTTAAAATAATAAAAATATTGTTGTTTCTTTAGTTATTTGAGGCATGGTCTCGCTGTGTAGTCTCGGCTGGCCTCAAACTCTGTGGAGGTCAGAGAACAACTTTTGGTAGTCAGTCCTCTTCTTCTATTATGGGGGCCTTGAGATTCTAACTTAGGCTTGGCAGTAGGCACCTTTATCCAGTGAGTCATCTCACCAGTCCTCCAGCCCCCTCAGGATCTTAGCCAGACTCTCAAGCGCTAGAATTACAGACTCGTGCCTGTAATATGGATCTTACGCTGTTAAGTGAGATAATGTTAGCATATATAGAAGACAATATATTTTAAATGATCTGTTTGGCAAAAACATGACCAAAGTAGCATAACCCCTGTGGAAACCCACTACCTTTGTAAACTAATTAAAAAATACAAAGGGGCTGAAGATGTGGCTGAGAAGTTCAGAGCACTTGCAGAGGACCTGGGTTTGGTTCTTAGCATCCACATGGGAACTCATGAACTGCTATAAAAACACCAGCCCACACGCCCCCTTCTGGCCTCCACAGGTACTGCATGAAGGCAGCACACCCACACAGGCAGGCAGAACACTTACACACGTTAAAATAGAAATCTAAAATACAGAATTTCAAACATAGATACACTGGCATGAATGGAAAATGATTGCCCCTAAAACAATACAAGCTATAGCTGTTGCTCTTGGTTGCCCACCATAACTAAGTAGTAGGACACTGTGGCTGAAGACACTGTATACTTAGGTAGCTGGACATCAAGGTGGAACTGACCTAAACACTTCTCTCTGATGACCAGCTTTCATAGTGGCCGGAGGTGCTATGCAGCCTGCTAGGGAAGAGTAAGTATTCACGATACACCAGCAGACAGCCCTGCAGGCAAGATGTGCCCACTGCTGTAGTAGTGGCGTGACGATTATGAGGGCAACCAACTACTTTTGGGCTTGAGGGAGCTTGTCACTATAAACCTGACTCTGTAAACCTCAAGGCTCAGGGCATCATGGCCACAGGGAGGAACCTATTACTGTTGTTTCGATACACGTTATCAAACTTCTTTCTAGAAATTTAGGTGTATTTCCATAAATCCATACCGTCCTCAGCCATGCCCAGAGGTGTTTTGCATCGAGCAACATTTGATACAGAGCCTTAAGATGCAGAGAATAAGAGACTGAGCCCTAGATAGGCATCTGTATCAACCCCACCCTAAGGCTCAGGGAACTCTTTTTTTTTTTTAGATTTATTTATTTATTTATTATATATGAGGACACTGCAGCTGTCTTCAGACACACCAGAAGAGGGCACCAGATCTCATTACAGATGGTTGTGAGCCACCATGCGGCTGCTGGGATTTGAACTCAGGACCTCTGAAAGAGCAGTCAGTGCTCTTAACTACTGAGTCATCTCTCCAGCCCCTGGAACTCTTTAAAAACAAACAAACAAACAAAAAACAAACAAACAAAAAAACAACAACCCCCCCCCCAAAAAAAACGGTAGAAAGGATGTAAGAGCTGGGGGAGGGGCAGCGCCCGTGGAATGCTGTCTTTTAGACAATGTGGCCTTTGCACCGGGAACTCGCTGCCATTGTGGTTATCTGCAGAAGACCAGTAAACATTCCAACCCTCAGCGCTGAATGAACTCTGAGTTCTGAACACTGAAAAGGAGAGGACAGCAGGGTAAGATGTATCGAGGGTTCCTAGAGGAGTTGGAGTAGGACGTAGGATTTCCTGGAGGGAGTAGGAGGGGTTCCTTAGGCTAAGAGAAGAGCTGAGTTGGGGGTGCCTATGATCAAGACGATCAAAGCATATTGTTCACACATATGAAACTGCCGAAGGGTAAACGAAAGGCACCATATTAAAATGGTCATCTGGTGCTTAACATGCTTGATGCACAATAAAAATTACTGCCTCTCAAAATGAAATTGGACTGATGATGTAGCTCAGTGGTAACTAGTTTGTATGCTCCAGGCCCAGGTTCATAATAAATAAACACGTAATAAAAGAAAAGCACAAAACCATGCAGAACCTTGGTTTAAAGTAACCAATTTCTATTAGCGATTACTGTATAATTTGGATTTTAAAAAATGGCGTGTTAGGGAGCTGGAGAGATGGCTCAGAGGTTAACAGCAGTGGCTCCTCTTCCTAGCATGCTCATGGCAGCTCACAGCTGTCTATACCTTCAGTCCCTGGGGCTCCAACACCTCTTCTGACATGCTCAGCTACTGCACATACGTGATTCACAGACATATAGGCAGGCAAAATACCTATACACATAAAATAAAAAAAGGAAAAAATGATGTGGTTTGAATGAGCAGTGTCCCCCAAAGCCTCAGGCATCTGAATACTTGGTCCTGGTTGGGAGCACTGTTAGGGGAAATGGCATGGCCTTGCCAAAGACTGTACATTACCTGTTACCATGCATCACGTGATCCCTGCCACGACAGGCTCTTAGTCCTCTGGAACCACAAGCAAAAATAACTTCTTTCAGAATAGAGAAGTCACTAACACTGGTGGGTTTTGTTATTTTTTGTTTGTTTGTTTGTTTAGAATAGCACTTCACTACCCATTTAGCCAAATAGTTTAGTATAAGCTCATCTTGGCTATCAGATTCACAGAGAAACAAAAAACTGTATAATTTCCTTATAGCACAGCCTTCTAGTAAGTAAGGTACAATGATGTATGATAGGCCATAAGGTGACTGCCACTGGAGAGTGATGTGCAGGCTGGGAGGTGGTGGCACAAGGCCTTTAATCCCAGCACTCGGGAGGCAGAGGCAGGTGGGACTCTGAGTTTGAGGCCAGCCTAGACTACAGAGTGAGTTGCAGGACAGCCAGATCTATACAGAGAAACCCTGTATCAAAAAACAAAACAAAACCAAACAAAGCAAAAGTGATATACAGTCCAAGGTTGTATAAGCAATCTCAGTAGTGGAATAAGAACCAAAAGGAGGGGGTTGGGGATTTAGCTCAGTGGTAGAGCGCTTGCCTAGGAAGGGCAAGGCCCTGGGTTCGGTCCCCAGCTCCGAAAAAAAGAACAAAAAAAAAAAAAAAAAAAAAAAGAACCAAAAGGAGACTTCAGAGTTTCTGAGTTTGAGTGATAAAATCTACACCCACTACAATCTGGTTTTTGACCAATATTTGTGGAAGCCTCAGCCAGCTCAGCTTCTGTACACTACATAAAAGGCACATTTGTGGTATCACTTTAATCTGATTTAACTTATTTTGTTTGTGTGTGTACGTATGAATGCATGTGTGTGTGTGTGTGTGCGTGTGTGTGTGTGTGTGTGTCCAAGGATGCCAGAAGAAACCACCTGTCTTACTCAGTGTTCTATTGCTGTGAAGAGACACTATGACCAAGGCAACTCTAACAGCAAGTATCTGATTGGGGCTGGCTTCAAGTTTCAGAGGTTTGGTCCCTTAACCTCATGGCAAGGAACGTGGTGGCACACCAGCAGACATGATGCTGGAGAAGGAGCTGGGAGTTTTATATCCAGATACACAGGCAGCAGGAAGAGAGAACCACTGGGCCTGGCTTGAGTTTTGGAAAACCCAGAGCTCGCTCACAGTGACACACTTCCTCCAGCAAGGCCACACCTACTATCCTTCCTAAAGATTGCCACTCCCTATGACTAAGCATTCAAATATATGAGCCTGTGGAGGCCATTTTTATTCACACTATCACAACACCCGATCTCCTAGAGGTGGAGTTACAGGCAGTTACGAGCTGCCTATCATCAGTGCTGGGAACTGAGCCCTGATCCTCTGCAAGAGCAGCAAAAGCTTTTAATCACCAAGACATCTCCCCATCCTTGCGATACATCTCATCTTTCTGATTGTTATTTTGCCCACTTGATAAATGCAGTTCCCCAGCACCGCAATCTCTATGGGCAGTTGGTTCTCCTACACAGAAAGTCTAACAAGATGCTGGAGATGTTTAGGTCAAAAATTGTATGATGTTTCATCTTGTCAGAGAGACCTGTTGTAAAGGCTCTCTTGGAAATTTCTCTTCCAGGTGAAAAGAAGTCGAAGAAGTCGAGGCGTTTAGCAGCTGTTCCTCTCTAATACGCTGAGGAAGAAAACAGCCTCTTCTACCTCTTTACGTGGGCGCATCAGTAGCGCAGAGCATTTCCAGGTCTAAAAGTGCTCAGTCCAGCTCTTCCACTGGAGGGCAGTAGAGACCCATTTACACTGCCCCTATTTGGGAAGTCGCTGGCTGGCTGTGACCCCCCTTAGAACGTTCGATAATCACTTCCCCACTGATGCAAAGTCACAATCCAGACACCTTTACAAGAAACATGTTTCCCCGTGAAAATGATAGAATCACGGTGCCAGGCTGTGTGAGAGTAAAGCACACCCTGTGTGTCTGTGAGGTCAGTGTGTCCCATAGCCGTGGATCCAAACTACCCCAGATTAACAGCGTTTGAAAAAAGACGACTACTCATCTGCCAAACTACTTGTTAATCCAGTTTCTGGTTTGTTTCGTTTCTGGGTAGCCCTGGCTCTCCAGGAACTCACCCAGGCTGGCTTCAAACTCTCATGTGCCTCCCATGTGCTGGGATTAAAGGCGTTGTACCACCACCAGCTGGCGAACAGTTTTTACCAAGCGGTTACATTTTGTTAGGATGCTCGAGGAGTCACCTAGTGATGGTTTAGAATGTATAGATGCTGTGCATCCGTTCCATGGAAATTCCACACGCTTTTATACAAGACCCTTGAATACCCCAGAATTTTGATACCCAAGACTCTTGAAACTAGTCACAATGGACACGAGGGATAACTTGATAATTTATCAGGTAACCAATATAACAGAAAACAATATAACTGTGCCACAAATGTTTCCTTTTTTGGAAGTATGTTTTTTACACAGGACTTGAATGGGCTGAGGTTTTCTGAAGTTTAGTACAAAAAAGTGTCTTGGGTATGAATTTTACCCCGCATACTTGAATGTGTCCAAGCAGGTGAAGTATAATTCTGGACCATCAAAATAGCTTAGCAGGTGATGGCACTTGCCACCAAGCCTGATGACGGGAAGTCATGTCGGAAGGAAAGGAGGGACTCATACAAGCTATCCTTTGACCTACACACTCGTGCCTCTGATCTAGAAGTCAGAAGAAAGTTTTAAAAATCTAATTAATTTTACTTTTGAGCTCCCACCTAATAAAGGATGGCGAGCTCATGCTCAATCACAGTTTGTAGACCCGTGGCTACGGCAATCATAAGCCACACATCAATCTTAGGATCGCAGTTGGAGCACTCGAAATCCCGCAGCAACAGTGTTTAGAACCCAGCGTCTCAGAAATGTGGTCCCTTGAAAGTGACAGGTCAGTGGCTTTTTCTTCCATCTGGAGTAGGGCATCGTCAGGGCTGGGAATCCCAGAGCCCATGGTCTAAGAGCACTGCCCCTCCTCAGTCTGGATTCGGTCTTAGGTGGTCGTGGTTTTCACTTCTATCAGAACCTCTCTTCTTCCACTAACTCCTTTTCTGGCCTCTAATGGGAGCTAAGTTCTTTTCTGATTCCCCACCTCACCCAACTTTCTAATGCAAAGTCTTCAGTGATTTGGGCTTTGACCGAAGTCCAGAGGAGAACCTGTCCTTAGGAGCTCCTGCCTTTTGCTCCACCTTTGTCTGAGACCAGCATGCTCTGTGAATTGACAGCCATCACAGGAAGATGAGGAAGGAAGGAAAATTACAAGCAGGACTGAGACACTCTAATGCCTCAACAAATCACCCTTCCATAGATCCTGTTCCTAGTAATCTCCCAGCAGAAACCACAGGCATTCTTTATGCCTCTAAGCACCTTCAAACTGCATTCAAAACCTGGCCCACAAGTCTGGAAATCTCTCTTTGCTAATTTGTTGTACATGAATGCCAAAGAAACCTTTGAATGGTAAATGTGGTGGGAGGGGCAGTTTCCATGGCAACAGTCCAACGCATCCTTCCCCCCCACCCCCTGCAAACCAATTAGATCTTCATTGCAGAGCTGCTGTGAATGAGAAGGTGAGGACAGGGTTCCTGTGCAGGGAGGAGGGGCTGTAAGAGCGGAAGGTCAGAGCATCTGGAGCTACATCCTGAACCCACTGAGCAGTGCTACCTGAGCTTTGGCGGCCTCGGGTTGCTTGCCCTGGACGGCTTGGAGAAAATACCCTCATGACAAAGAAACAGTTTCTTTAATAACAAAGAATGGTCCCAAGCTAACACAGAACACGTTAAACACAATAGAAAAAACAAGCAAAGGTACAAATAGGTATCTGATAGGAGAAGAGAAGAGATGGGGGAATTTTATGGAAATGTCCGGAGTCTCATTCATAATGCAGAAAATACACGTTGAAGGGAACATCACTTTTCTCCTACAGCTTGGGAAAGACCTGAACGTTTCATTAGACACCGTGTTGAAGTGTTTTTTATACACTTGGAGTGCGAAGGTAAATCAATATAATTGCCCAGGAAAGCAACTTAGCAGTTCCTTCTCTAGCAATTCATCCTCCGGCTGTACTTACAGTTAATGTGGGAAAGGGTATTTATTGAAACTTTGTTGGAGGAAATCCTGGGGACAGGTTAAAGGACTGATTGATAGGTCCATCAAGATCCATGCAGACAGCCAGTTCTACTGCCCTGCATCCTCGGTCCCTCTGAAGGGAGTGGTATTGGATGGACTGTCTCCTGCCTCAGTTTGACCTGAGGTAGAAGTGGGATTAGTCACTCTTCTGACAGGACCTGGGCATGGTGGTGTGTGCCTTTTATCTCAGCAGTTGGTAGGAGGAAGCTGGCAGATGTCTGAGTTTTGAGAGTTTTGGGACAGGGCAACAAAGAGAGACTGGAATGCTTCACTTTGGCTCACAGTTTAAGGGATACAGTCCATCATGGTGTATAAATCAGCAATGGAAGCCTGAGGGCGCAGCTGACATACTGGGTCAGCAGGCACGCTGCAGCTGGCTTTCTCTGTCATTCAAGACCCAACCCCTCATTTGGGGGTCTACCCATCCAAATTAACCAAATCTGGGTGCTTCTTCACTAGCTCACCGGGAACAGATTGTGTGTCACAGTTTTGGAGTAAGGGTTTGGTATCCTGGCTAGTTTTACTTCAACTTGATACAAGATGGAGTCATCAGAGAAGAGGGAGACTCAGTTGAGAAAATGTGTCTTTGAGATCAGATTCTAAGGCATTTTCTTAGAGATCATTGTGGGAGGGCCCAGCCCAGCCCACTGTGGGTGGTGCTATCTGTGGGCTGGAGGTCCTCATTTCTCTAAGAAAGCAGGCTCAGCAAGCCATGGGAACCAAGCCAATAAGCAGCACCCCTCCATGGCCTCTGCATCAGCTCCTGCCTCCAGGTTCCTGCCCTGTTTGAGTTCCTATCCTGACTTCTTTCATGATGGACAACTCTGTGGAAGTTTAAATAGGTAAGCCCTTTCCTCTCCAATATGCTTTTTGTTCATGATGACTCATCACAGCAATAGAGACCCTGACTGAGACATTTGGTGAGGCTTTTCCATAGACTAAATGTGTGGGAAGTACCTGGGGAGGGAGAGAGGCAGCCTCCAACTGTGCCAAGTCTCACTGAGAGGAGCATTTGGAACCTGCAGCTGTTCCCCTTCTCCTGGAGAGGAGCATTTGGGGAGATGGCTCAGTTGGAAGTGCCTTGCAGGCATGAAGATCCGAATTTGATTCCCAGAACCTCTTTTCAAAAGGCCACACATCTGGGGCCCCTGATGGCCCAGCAGGTTGGAACACTTGACACCAGGCCTGACGAATAGGTGGATTCCCAAGAGACACACCAGGTAAAGGGAAAGATCCAACGTCTACAGGTTGCCTCTTGCCTCTTTCTCAACCCCCACTATATGTGTGGAACACTCATGGCAGAAAGGACTGACTGCCACATGTTGTCCTCTGTCCTTCACACACACACACACACACACACACACACACACACACACACACACACACACACACACTGTGAGAGTGAGAGCCAGAGATAGAGTGAGAGTGAGAATGAGCCAGGTGTGGCTTCCCACACCTACAATTCTAACACTTGGTAGGTACAGGTAGAGTCAGAGGCTGGAAGATCAGGAGTTTAAGGTCATCCTTGGCTACAATGTAATTTCAAGGACAGCCTGGGTAGGACCCATGACCCTCTCTCAAAAGAAAAGCAAACAAAGGAACACAACTTGAAAAGCCAGACCCAAAAGGAACCAGAGCCGTTTCCAAGGTGTTCCAGAGCAATGCCCAGGGGTTCCGGAGCACAGAGAGGTTCCCGAGCACAGAGGCATTCAGTCTCGTGCCCTCAAGTACATCCCACAGCTGCCGCCTGCCTCTGTGAAGTTGCCAGGCAAATAAAGAGTGAGGAAAATACGATCCACAGTGAGGGTACAAATGATTCAGCTGAAACCCAGACTGGACACAGATACTATAATTAAACGGAGATGCTAAAATAGTTACATTGTGAAAAGAGAGCTGTGGAACACACAAGAAGTCAGAGCAGAAAGACAGCTGAACAAACCTGAGGAAGAGCTAGGGCAACACAGCAGGGGCTCCCACTGACAGGGATGAATGGAGAGAAGGGAGGGAGGGACTGGAGAGCCAGCTCAGCAGGTAGAGCTCTTGCTGCTCCTGCACAGGACCCAAATCACCCCCAGTAACACTTAGGGTGGTTCATAGCCACCTGCAACTCCAGCTCTGGAGGACCCGTGACCCTTTCCCAGTCTCTATGGCCATTACACTCACATACACACACTTCTGCTTCCCTGCGCATAGCATTAAAAAGAAAAACCTTAAAAAAAAAAAAGCCGGAGATGGGGTGCTGAGGCAGGAGGATTGCAGGTTCCAGGCCAGTATGGGCCATGCAGTGAGACCCTGTGTGAAAAAGCTAAAGAAATAATGAATTCAAATTTGGTGGAAATGAGAACTTTATGCATTCAAGATCCTCCGGAAATAGCCAAGTGTGTGCACGCGCGCACACAGACACACATGCACACACACACACGCACACACACACAGACATACCTACACACACACACACACACACACACACACACACACACACACACACACACTGGAAACATACCATAATTAAAACCAGTGATAAAGAGAGAAATCTTAAAAGCAGCTATAAGTTTCAGCTCTCTCGTTTTTTAAAGGTCATTTTCTGCATTAGAATAATGTATGGCAGGGGGTTGGGGATTTAGCTCAGTGGTAGAGCGCTTGCCTAGGAAGCGCAAGGCCCTGGGTTTGGTCCCCAGCTCCGAAAAAAAGAACAAAAAAAAAAAAAAAAAAAAAAAAGGAAGGAATGGCCTTCATAGATTAGAATAATGTATGGCTGTGCTTGTGCACTCGCGTGTGAGTGAAGCTGTGCACCTGCTGTAGTGTGGATGTGGAGGTCGAGGCTGACATCCTGATCTGATGCCTAAGAGGAGAAGGGTGACCGACCTCTAGGACATGAGTCTGCTGCTGTGGTAGTGAACACCGATTGTCACTGCGATGGGACCTACAGTCAGCCAGGGACAAATCTTCATGTATGTTTTAAAGGACGTTTCTAGACTGCATTTATTGAGGTAGAAAGAGCCACCCTACGTGTGAGCAGGATCACTCCAGGGGCTGCTGCTTCAGAATGGGCGAGGAGAGAAAGAGCAGAGCACCAGGCCATCGTCTCCCTCAGCTTCCTGCCTGCGTTTGCACTGTGACCAGCCACCTGCCACTGTGACTCCCAGGCTTAATGGATTGTACCCCAAAAACTGAGCTCAAGTAAACCTGCTTTTGCTGGATATTTTACCACAGCAAGAAGGAAAGCAGTGGTGCAGCTGCCGTCTAGGACTCTGGCTTTCTGAATACGTCAAGGCTCAGAGATTCAATTCCTCTTCAGATCCGGGCTCTGAGGAGCCCCTCAAATCTGCAGATCTCTGTATCATCACAAGGGAGATGGGAGGGAGAGAAAAAACAAGCTTGTACAAGCTTTTATTTAAGTATCGATCTCATTTTTAACTGTGTGTATGCACATGTGTGCATGGCGTAGTTTCCTTCCAAACACAGAAGAGGACGGCAGATGCTGGGAATTGGAGTTACAGGTGGTTGTGACCCATCTGATGTGGGTGCTGGGGACTGAGCTCAGGTTCTAAGAACAGTACCCACTCCCCACTGCTCGCCTCTCTCCAGCCCCTCCACTGTGATTTTAAGAACACCCGTCTTATTCACAGTGGCTCCTCAGTTACGTCCTAATTACTTCCTCCAAAGCCCCACCACCTCACCTCCTGCCATCGAATCGATGTTCGTTATGAATTCAAAATTTAAACAGGGGAGACAAAAACTCCAGTCCCGTGGGTGTGGCTCACTTGTAGAGCTCTTGCTTTGCATAAAAAAAAAACATATTTCAGATATAGAAGCCAGACCAACTTAGCCCCATTACCTGACAGAGTAGACAGAATACAGAGGGATGCCCACCGGGCAGAAAGCAAACCTGGATTTGGATTAACACAAGAAGCAAAGAGCACCAGGGAAGAGGTTTGTCAGTTCCTTTCTCCCTTTGGTTTAAGATTTATTTTTATGTACATTGGTGTTTTACCTGTATTTATGCCTGTGTGAGGGCACCAGGGTTCCCTGGAACTGGAGTTACAGTCAGCTGTGAGCTGCCATGTGTGTGCTGGAAATTGAACCTGGATCCTCAAAAAGAGCAGCCAGTGCTCTTAAACCATTGAGCAATCTTTCCTGCCCAAACAGGCGCTTTCTAGTGCTTCTCCTGTGGACAGAGTCCCGAGCTGAAGCAAGGGCTTCAGGCTGCACCTTGTCCTTCACCTTTCTTTAGGGATTGCCCTCGAATGGCTGACGATGTCTGCCGATAAGACCCGGAGACTACGCGTTGGCAGCTCAGGAGCAATGACTGAGTTGGAAGGAAAGCCCTTTCCTTGTCTAGGAGGTTACATGTTACAAGCTTCCCCTTGGATTTCCCTGTGGGATTAAGGTGAAGACAGGCTCCACCAGGATCACCTTACATTACAGGCAGGATCAAATGCCTGAAAGGGAAAGCATGGGGTCTTCCTCATTCTTCTGTGTCCCGCCATTATCCCCAGCACAGGCTGGGGTTCCCCACAACTGTAGTGTTGGAACACAAATTCCTCACATGGGGAAGCTTCGTGTGCCCTATAGCTACCTTTGAAATGCCCTCTGGACCACGCTTCAGCTGCTCTTCCTGCCAAGGCAGTGGATCAGTAGCCCCTAATGATGTTGTCCATTAAAGACAGTTATCTCTAAGTGGCAGAATTACTGATGAATTCCCTTCATTTTGGTCCTTTGTTAAAAGGAAGACAATGTGCCCCCTCACCCCTTTCTCCTGCTCCTCGATGCGCAGTGCTAACAGTCACCTGGTATTTATTTTCAGGAACCCCTAATTGCAGCTCATCAAGCGTTTATCTCTCATTTACAAGTTCTCCCCGCAGGTACATTTTTAGCCATCCTCAGTAAGGCAACATAATTGCAGGAGAGTCTATAGAAGAGAGCCAAAGAGAAAGTAACAAGCAACATCAAGGCTTTCATCACTTAAGCACAGAGACCACCACAGAGATGGGCAAGAGAAGACATCTCCAGTGGGACACAGACCCAGGGAAGGAGCTCAGGCAGAAACCCACCCAGCATGCCGATTTCATATTTAATTTGTGCCTCAGAGCCCGACTAAGGCCTGTTTTCCTTTTCCAAAATGTATTTATTTCGATTTTGAGGATGAAAAAGTGTGTGTGGATCAGCTTACCCTGCTTTTGCTATTCAGAATATGAGCAGTTAAAATAAATTTTGGACTTATAATCCTAGGACAGCCACTCCCAGTTCTCCTGGCCCCTAGGGAAGCAGAGACTGAGGTTAGTTAGGGAAACATGCCACTCTACAGAACCTGCTGTCCCTGCTAACCATGGGCATGAGAGTTCCTACCTGAACAGTAGGGTTTTCCTTATTTCATGTTCGACCACACACACCCCTGCTGAAGACTCCCTCATGCTTCACGTATTATCCCCTTCCCCTGTCAAGTACGATCCAAAATCCCACTTGCCCTGTGACGGCAGTCTGCACATGAAAAATTAAGCTATCATTTATAAAGTGTCTTAGAAAAACTGAAAGTTATTAAGCATATATGTGCATGTATGTATATATGGGGAGGGGTCTGTGGTAGTATGAAGACTGAGGTCCAAAACTGCGGGGCATGGAATCATGGAATCCCCTGGAGCTGGAGTTACAGGTGGCTGTGAACCGTTTGAAGTGTGTGCTGGAACTGAACTTAGGTCTTCTGCCAAGAGCAAGTACTCTCGACATCTGAGTCACTCCCAGGCCCAGCCCTGTGTAATCACTGAGCCACCCCATGGTGGAATGTCTTGCCATCACCTTCGGTGTAGCGTTGGGGGACAGGGACCAGAACTTTGTGCGCGTGAGATGGACGTTCTGCCACTAGGCCAGGTTGCTAGCCCACTTTATTCTATTCTATTCTTTGTTGGGTTTGGTGTGGAGCCTAGAAAAAACAAGTCACTTCAGACACAGAAGCTTAAAAATGAAAGTTTTATTTTCTGAACACATAAGGAAGGCAGGAAATTCAGGATCTGAACCCCATCCCCAAATGGAGATTTTATAACATTTTTAATAACATTTTATAACATTTTTTTATAGGATGGGAACAAAAAGCAAAGGGAGCAGGTAGGCTGTTGCATTGAATACTTAACATTGGTGACTGGGTCTTATCTGGGTCACCTTGTTTTGAGATCCTTGAGTCGGCTTTTGCAGCCACATCCCTCCTGGACTCTGCTCTGGAATTTTGGAATAAGGGAACAAAGCCTGGCCAAGCTGCACACAGTCAATTAAGTCAGGACAGGCAGCACATTCAAGACTCGAGTGCCTTAGGTTGGATGACAGGATAACAGCATCTTCTCTTTCCTCCCCTTCCTGGTTAACAGACAAACCTGAAACATCTGAGGAAGCAGGATAGGAGTGGGTTCTGGGGCCTGGGAACGTGAGGTCTGTTTCAACCCTGCCAGCAAGGTGGAACTCCTTTCTGAGATGGCTGAACTCTGGAAATTCCTAACACCCCCACCCCCGGCTTTATGTACCTGAATCAAATCTTTGATGTTCTGCCTCCTGTTTGGTTCTTTTAACTTAGCATTTCAGCCTGTTAGGTGGGACAAGGGACGAAGTACTCTCTTCTGTAACTACTTCCTGCTGACATTAGGACGCTGTTCTTGGGGGCCCGGGAAGGCTGAAAGGCTAGTCAAAGGCTGCAGTGAGGGGGTTGGGGATTTAGCTCAGTGGTAGAGCACCTGCCTAGCAAGCGCAAGGCCCTGGGTTCTGTCCCCAGCTCCGGAAAAAAAGAAAAAAAAAAAAAAAAAAAGAAGCCTGCAGTGAGGCATCCATCAGAAGCAGCTGATTGGCTGATCCAGCTGGATGACAGCGCAGTCACATCAGCAGGACTGGTGACAGTGGCTCTCAGTAAGTCCAGAGCTCGGCAGTGTGCAGTCCACAGAAGATCCCTGGATGGTGGCGTCTGTCAGCCAGGAGAAAATCTGCTGAGATGATATAGACTTAACGTTTTAGAAAAAGATTTTAGAAAAAGATTTAGGGGGGTCTGGAAGACAAAAGGAATAGATTTATGCCTTTGAGATCTAATACAACGTATAGATTTGGGTTAAAAAGCATGAACATTCTCCTCAGTCCAGAGGGCTAGATACACAGATGAACAGAGATGTTTTTAGCATGAGAAGAACCTTTAAGTCTATATCCAGAAGGCAACCAAAGGGAATTTAAAACCTTGAGCTTGCGACCAAATTCTCAGCAGCCAGCATTCCAGCTTCTCAGAACTCCATTGTTCAATGTTAAAATTCTGAAATTTGAAATTTTTCTAACCCTAGCATGGTCAGGGGAGAAATAGGAAACATTTTCCATTTCTCATGGACCTTAAATCATTTTCTTATGTCTCTACAACTTGTGTTTACTTTTCCCCATCTTTATTAAATTGAGTATTTCTTATTTACATTTCAATTGTTATTCCCTTTCCCGGTTTCCAGGCCAACATCCCCCTAACTCCTCCCCCCTTCTATATGGGTGTTCCCCTCCCCATCCTCCCCCCATTATTGCCCTCCCCCCAACAATCCTGTTCACTGGGGGTTCAGTCTTGGCAGGACCAAGGGCTTCCCCTTCCACTGGTGCTCTTACTAGGCTATTCATTGCTACCTATGAGGTCAGAGTCCAGGGTCAGTCCATGTATGGTCTTTGGGTAGTGGCTTAGTCCCTGGAAGCTCTGGTTGGTTGGCATTGTTGCTCATATGGGGTCTCAAGCCCCTTCAAGCTCTTCCAGTCCTTTCTCTGATTCCTTCAACGGGGGTCCCGTTCTCAGTTCAGTGGTTTGCTGCTGGCATTCGCCTATGTATTTGCCGTATTCTGGCTGTGTCTCTCAGGAGAGATCTACATCTGGTTCCTGTCAGCCTGCACTTCTTTGTTTCATCCATCTTATCTAGTTTGGTGGCTGTATATGTATGGACCACATGTTGTGTTTACATTTTTACACTTGATCTTAGCCAAAAGGCCGAGAAGCGATGTGTTTACATTTTTAAATAATTGTTTTAGCCCCTCCAATCTTTACAAGCTCCATTACCAACCTTGGAGCACTTTCTTAGACATTCCAACTTTCATAACTTACTTACCAACCATAAAATGCTGCAGTAGATTTAAATCCTCATAACTTAAGCTCATGTCCTCAGAGCTCACAGCTCTTATCTTTGTTCCTATCCAGTCATTCATCACGAGACACGGGTGGTCGATCACAGGGAGCAGTCGTTAAAATGAAGGTCTGTTAGATCTTTTAACACGGAGCCGAGAGCAAGGCGAGCCTGTCTGCCTATTTTTTAGTATAGGAGACCTAGTAGTTTTCAAACTAATGAACTGACTAATGAACTAGCACACTGCTAGGTTACCTTGGGGTAAGGCGTTAGCTATTGTTCTGAAGCTGTCAAGTTACAATTATAGTTTAGCCATCAATATAATCAGAGACCTGAGAAGAGTAAAGTGTGATCCAAATGGCCTATGTATCAATTAAAATGACAGACTGGTCCACTTTCCATTACCTTGACAGTTGCCCCAGGCTCCTGTGTCTCCATGGCACCGAGGCAGAGGCAGTCTTTGGCCTCGGACCCTGAAGATGAAGGGGCTTTTCCTGTGGGAAGACTGACCTCACCTTGTCCATGCACCGTGTGGCAATCAATTCTCCAGTGTCCTGTGTCCACAGCCCAGGCCAGGCCAAGGACAGCAGGACAGTTAAGCTCAGTGGTTATCATACCACAGTTCAGGTGATGACCTTCGTGACTGTGCCTTTCTCTTCTTGGAGACTTTGGGGAGTCACTGAGGATTTGGGAGTCTCTGTCCATCCTGGTAAGTTTAAACATTAAACGCCACATTCAGCAGATCTGATAGGTTTGATGCCTACTTACTACCTAGCATATCAGAGTTACACCATCTATGTCTGTTTTAGTGCTGTTCTAAACTGTACCTTGCAAACATAAGGCAGGAGACCAAGTAAAGCTTGTCTTGTAATTAGTTACATTGGTATTTAGCATGGATACAGTCAAATACATTTCTGAACATGTTTAAGGCTTTGATCATTTTTAATGTTACTATCAACTTGTATTTTTTTAATTATAGATGTTCTCATGAGACTAGGATTTTGGTTCCATAGTTTTGAGTTGAAGCTCTTATATCAAACATAAAACTTTCTTACCGATAATCACTGTTCATAGGAGTCCAGGGACTTTCCTGATCTTTTTTGTTTGTTTGTTTTCTTTTTTTTCGGAGCTGGGAACGGAACCCAGGGCCTTGCACTTGCTAGGCAAGCGCTCTACCACTGAGCTAAATCCCCAACCCCTTTCCTGATCTTTTTATGTGCATATCTTCATAAAACATAGGTTTTCTGTAGGATTAAATTCATAAAAAACCTACAGCTTATAAACACGTAAAGTGATTATTATACTTTTATACTTCTGTCTTTTTTTTTTTTTTTTTTTTTTGGAGCTGGGGACCTAACCCAGGGCCTTGTGCTTGCTAGGCAAGCGCTCTACCACTGAGCTAAATCCCCAACCCCACGTAAAGTGATTATTAAAAGACAAGGCTAGGGGGAATTCATGTGGAGGTCAGAGTGGAAACAGGCGCGAGTGGAAGCAACAGAAGGAGTCATGGCTGCCAAAGTGAAAAGTTCGGCGTGACGTGGATGCTAGACACAGAGCTGCCATCTTTGACCGATTCCGTGGCCCGTGGCGTACAGGACATTGTGGTAGGGGAAGGGACTCACGTTCTCAACCCTTGGGTACAGAAGCCAATTATCTTTGACTGCAGCTCTCGACCAGGGAATGTACCAGTCATCACTGGTGGCAAAGACTTGCAGAACGTCAACATCGTACTTCACATCCTCTTCCGGCCGGTGGCCAGCCAGCTTCCTCATATCTACACCAGCATTGGCGAGGACTAAAATGAGCGGGCACTGCCGTCTATCACCACAGAGATCCTCAAGTCGGTGGTGGCTCGATTTGATGCTGGAGAATTGATTACCCAGCGAGCGGTGGTCTCCAGGCAGGCGAGCGATGACCTCACAGAGCAAGCCGCAAACCTTTGGGCTCATCCTGGATGACGCGTCCCTGACACATCTGACCTTCAGGAAGGAGTTCACAGAGGCGGTGGAAGCCAACCAGGTGGCTCAGCAGGAAGTAGAGAGCCAGATTTGTGGTGGAAAAGGCTGAGCAGAAGGCGGCAGCCATCATCTCTGGTGAGGGTAACTCCAAGGCAGCTGAGCTGCTTGCCAACTCGCTGGCCACAGCTGGTGATAGCCTGATGGAGCTGCGTAAGCTGGAGGCTGCTGAGAACATTGCTTACCAGCTGTTCCACTCTCAGAACATCACCCACCTGCCAGCAGGGCAGTCCGTGCTCCTCCAGCTCCCCTAGTGAGGCCAACCAGGCCACGGCTTCCATCACACTGAATGACCCTTCCTTCTGCCCCACCCCAGAAATCACAATGAAATTTAATGATTGGCTCAATGTGAAGGAAATAAAGGTAAAAGGTAAAATCACTCCAGATCTCAAAAAAAAAAAAAAAAAAAAAAAAGACAAGGCTAGACATTTTTATAGCTATTGTGGCGATTTTTAACCTTTTTCATTTAGCAAGTCTCCAAAATTTTAAAAAGTTTAAAATCTCTCAATTGTGTTTTTATATTAAAATAGAGTACCTAAGTAAAGAGACAGAACCTAATTATAATTTTCTGAAGGCAAAACCAGGTTCTGACAGTGTAAACATTTTAGTGTTTTTAAAATGAACACCAAGTGGGATATTTTCATGTTACAAAGTTTGGTTGCCAGCAAGTAAAGTTCTTGTGTACAAATGCATGGAGGTCCAGCTTCAACACCTCATTAAAGAAACATGGTTTTAAATCCTACCTTTTATAAGTTTGGATTTTAAGACAGGACAGTAGTTACATGAAAATATTATCCCACTTCACCAGTATCTTTGGAGACCTGTGTCCTTGGTCACCTCATGTTGTCCAGAGTGGTACCAACCCTGAGTTACTCATTTTAAAACTAGCTTTGTTACAGTTGTTATAGGTTTCTAACTATACATAAGTTATAAGCCAGTTTTATCTATAACCAAGTCATGTAGACACAGTAAGCTTAGATTTAAGACTAGTCAGGAATAAGAACATGGCCACACATTCAAGACAGACAGACCTTCCCTTAGTTTTAATATCAAGGGAGGGACACCTTGCTACCTGCCGAATCCAGTGGACTGAGGCAGGAGGAAAGGGTTCATTTGGCTTACATTGTATTCTCACAGCACTGTCCGTCATCCAAGGAGGTCAGGACAGGAAGCAGTGGATGCAGAGGCCATGGAGGGGTGCTTTGTCCTGGCTTGCTCTTCATGGCTTGCTCAGTCAGGTTTCTTAGAGAACCCAGGACCACCAGCCCAGGCATGGTACCACCCACAATCCGCTGGGCCCTTCCCCATTAGGACTAGTTAGAAAATGTGTTGCAGCTGATCTTACAGAGGCATATTTCTTTTTCTAAATGCAAGTCCCCTCCTTTCAGATAGCTCTAGCTTGTGTCAAGTTGACATTAAGACTGGCTTGCACAATTGACCCATTGTCAACACACAAAAGCATCACTATTAAGCCACAGCCCTTCCTTTCCTTTTTTTGTTTACTTAAATCCTGATTGCTACCCCCCATCCTAGCCTCCCCTCTCGCAGTCCCTCCCCCATCCCACTTCTGAGAGGGTGGAAGGCCCCCTTGGGTATCAACTCACCTCTACACATCAAAACACTGCAGGGGCTGGGGATTTAGCTCAGTGGTAGAGCGCTTGCCTAGGAAGCACAAGGCCCTGGGTTCGGTCCCCAGCTCCGAGAGAAAAAAAAAAAAAAAAAAAAGAACAACAACAACAAAAAAAACACTGCAAGACTCAGTGCATCTTCTCCCACTAAGGTCAGATAAGGAAGCCCAATTTTGAGAACAGAATTCGCAGGCAGGCAATGACTAAATTTAGCAACAGTCCCGCTTCAGTTGTTGGGGAAACCCTCCTGTCTTATTCATCTCCAAGGTCTTACGTTAAGAACATAACATAGGGCGCTCCCAGAGACTGGAACACCAAACACACCAAACAGCATACAAGGGCTGGACCCAGGTCTCCTGCATAGATGTGGCCGGCGCACAGCTTGGTCTTCATAGATTCCCCAACAACTGTTGTGGGGGCTCACCCTGACTCTGTTGCCTGCCTGTAGATACCGTCCCCCACCCCCCGACACATAACTGGGTGTCTTGTTTGGCCTTGGTAGGAGAAGATAGCACATGTCCTCAGTAATCTGTCCTCAGTAATCCGAGCTGCCAAGTGGGTTGGTGCCCAGGGGGAATGTCCTCCTTCTCAGAAGAGAATGGGAAGAGGGGACTGGAGAGGGGTTTTTTTTTGGGGGGGTGCAATCAGGAAGCAAATAAGTTAGTGGAAAAACTAAACAAAAATAGATTAACTGTAAGAGTTGTACAATTTTTACAAATTCAAACGCACTAAAATTTCAGTCCCTTTAAAATAGCCATTTTTTTTTTCCTATATCCAAAGTCTTTTAAAACTCAAAGTCTCCACTGTGGGCTCCAGTAAATGGAGAGTTAAATACTTCACCATTTCAAGAGGTAACACCCTGGGCATAGTCAATCTGAACAAAGCAAAACCAAACCCCAGCAATGTAAATAACCCAGTGTCCAATATCTGGGATTCACTCACGATGCTGGACTCCTCCAAAGGGGTTATGTCAGTCTTCCAGCTCTGCCTTCTACAGCACACAGAACTCATCTTCTTGGTCCTGGCTGGCTCTGTTCTCCTGCTGCTTCTCTTCTTGGTAGTCATCCATGGTTCTAGTTATCTCCAAAACGCTGGGTCTTCTACAACTGGCTGCACATTTCACCAGTAGAATCTTAGACTCTCTGTACTGGCTGGTTTCCTGTGTCAGCTTGACACAAGCTGGAGCTATCACAGAAAAGGAGCCTCCTTTGAGGAAATGCCTCCATGAGACCCAGCTGTAAGGCATTTTCTCAATTAGTGATCAAGCAGGGAGGACCCAGCCCATTGTGCGTGATGCCATCCCTGGGCTGATAGTCTTGGGTTCTATAAGAAAGCAAGCTGAGCAAGCCAGGGGAAGCAAGCCAGTAAGTAACATCCCTCCATGGCCTGTGCATCAGCTCCTGCTTCCTGACCTGCTTGAGTTCCAGTCCTGACTTCCTTTGGTGATGAACAGCAATGTGGAAGTGTGAGCTGAATAAACCCTTTCCTCCCCAACTTGCTTCTTGGTCATGTTAGTGCAGGAATAGAAACCCTCACTAAGACACTCTTCATGGTGCAAAGCCTCAACTTTTTTTGCATGACCCCTTCAGTCTTGGACCATCAACTGCCACTGAGGCTGTGCCTTCACCAGTGGCCTCTCCTGGCCTCTCCCAGTGCCAAGCCTCAGCTGCAGTCCATGACCCATTCATGCCTTCAGAACCAGTACCATCTGGATGAGTCTTAAATTAACAAGTTGTTCAGCTGCCAGCATGAGGAACAATCTTGGCCACCTCTGCAATCTCTGCAGATTCTCAAACATTTTCTAGATCCCACCTCAACAATGGGGGTCTCACAGCATTCTTCAGGTCCAGCTGACCAGCACCAAGTGTTCCAGCAACACAAAGGTTTCACTTTAGTAGATCTAGTATCTTGTTAATCATAACCGATTCTCCGACCTCAGCTAGCCAGAACCAGAGAATCTTAGCTCAAACTAGCAAAGGGCCTAGACAGTCTTTAAAATTTCCTCTGAAACGCCACGAGCCAGGCCTCCATCACCCGCACTGCTCTCAGCATTCTTCTCTTGCAGGCTCCCACCGAACAACTCACTGAGCTCTTTGAACCAATGTCTTTTCTAGGCCATCGTTCCATGGTCTTAACACAGACTTCCCCAAAACGTGGTCAGGTCTGCCACAGCAGTGCTCCCCTTCTGGTACCAACTTGCCTTTGTTGGGGTTTCTACTACTGTGAGGAAACACCATGACCAAAAAGCAGGGTGAAGAGGAAAGGATCTATTCGGCCCGGCTTCCACAGCACTGTTCATCATCAAAGGAAGTCCACACAGGAACGCAAACAGGACAGGAACCTCAAGGCAGGAAGTGAAGCAGAGACCATGGAAGGTGCTACTTACTCCCTCCCTGTGGCTTGCTCAGTCTGCTTTCTTATAGAACCCAGGACCACCTGTCCTGGGATGGCTCCACCCACAATGGGCTAGCACCTGCCCCACCAACCACTAATGAATGAAATGCCTTACACCTGGATCTTGTGGCAGCATTTTCTCAATCCTGGCCCCCTCTTTTCAGATGACTCTAGTTTGTGTCAAGCTGACATAAAATTAGCCGGCCCACCTATCTTTAACTTCTTTGAGGAACTTCCAAACTTTTCCCCACAATGGCTACACCATGCTGCATTCCCACCAGCCGGCCATGTTAAGGGCTTTAGCTCTCCACAGCTGTATGAACACAAGTGTGTGTGTGTGTGTGTGTGTGTGTGTGTGTGTGTGTGTGTGTGTACACGTGCACATCTGGGCCATGGCATGCATGTGGAGACCAGACAGGGCAACTTAGAGGAGTCGGTTATCTTTCTATCATGTGACACCTTAGTATCGAGATCAGGTAGTCAGGTTTGGCACCAAGTGTCTCTACCCACTGGACCATCTTGCTAGTCCTGCTTTTATGTGTGGGCATTTTGCCTCTGTGAATGTATGTGTATCACATGCGTGCATCTTGCCTGCAGATGTCAGAAGGGGACATTAGATCCTCTAGACCCAGAGTTACAAGTGGTTGTGAGCCACCACGGGGTGCTAGGACCGTTATGTAGCCCCAGATGGCAGGGTCACAATGATCTGAATTAGCCTCCCAAGAGCCGAGGTCACAGGCTGGCACCGCTCACCTGGCACAAGCACAGTACTCTCAAGTTATTTCCCCCCCCTAACACCCTGTCTTGGATTGTTGGAGACAATTTATTTAGCATTTTTATTATTTTCCCTGTAAAGAAAAGAATGTGTTAGGAGGTAGTTTCCTGAGTTCAGCCATCTCAGAAATGAGTTCCACCTTGCTGGCAGGGTCAAAACAGATTTCACGTTCCCAGGCCCCAGAACCCACTCCTATCCTGCTTCCTCAGATGTTTCAGGTTTGTCTGTTAACCAGGAAGGGGAGGAAGGAGAAGACGCTGTTATCCTGCCATCTAACCTAAGGCACATGAGTCTTGAATGTGCTGCCTGTCCTGTCTTAATCGACTGTGTGCAGCTTGGCCAGGCTTTGTTCCCTTATTCCAAAATTCCAGAGCAGAGTCCAGGAGGGACGTGGCTGCAAAAGCTGACTCAAGGACCCTGAAACCAGGTGACCCAGATAAGGCCCAGTCACCAATTTTAAGTGTTCAATGCCAAAAGCCCACTGGCTCCCTTTGCTTTGCGTTCCCACCGTATAAAAATGTTGTACAAGCTCCCTTCCAGATCAGGGTTCGCATCCCAAACTGGCCTCCTCTCTGAATGCTTAGAAAATAAATCCTCTGTGTCGGAAGCAAGTGAGTTTTCTCAGTTTCTACCCTGAACCCTACAGAGAGACACACAAAAATAAGAACAACTTTGAGGGAATTGAGACTGTCCTGGATAGGACATTTGACCTGATTTTCCCCCCCTTTTTGACAAAGGGCTTCATTGTGTTGTAGCCTTGGCTGGCTTAGAACTCACTAGGTAGACCAGGCTGTCCTTGAGCTCAGAGATCTAACAGACCCCCCTGCTTAGTGCTGGTGTTAAAGGTGTGTACAACCCTGTCTGGATTAGCTGGGTCCTTGGAGAGTATGAAATGTGAGAGGAGAGAGCAGGCCAAGAGCTAGGAGTGCTTGTTCCTGACTTGTTCTTGGCTGAGCATTTGGAACACGTGTGTCTGACTTGGGTTCAGTTCACAGCATGCACGTGGCAGCTCATAACTATTTAACCCCAGTTCCAGCCTCCAGCACTGTCTCTGGGCTTCCCACAAGAGTCAGGCTCACACATGGTACAGAACCATATGGGCTGGCAAACCCCCATACAAATGAAATAAGGTAAACAAACAGGAAGCAGGGCTACAGATGCAGTTCACTGTGTAGTATGCTTGCCCAGTGTGCACAAAGCCCTGGATTTGACCCCAGCACTGCGTAAAACAGGCTCAGTGGCACACAGCTGTAATCTCATTGCTCAGGGAGGTGAAGGAAGGATTAAATTTAAGGTTATCTGCAATGCCAGCTTGGGCTATAGGAGACCTCGTCTCAATAATAAATACATTCATAAATAAATACATTTTTTAAAAAGGAAGGGATTTTAAGCCTTCTTGGTTCTTACAAATCTCCTCCCCCTATCTACAGCTCAGTTGGCCTATCTGTCACATGTATGCAACCTGTCTTTCCCCCGTCCCATGCATACAACCTGTCTCTCCTGGTCACATGCATGCAACCTGTCTCTTTCCACCTGTCCGGTACATGCAACCTGTCTGTCCCTAGTGTGTGTCACAACAATGAGAGAACTGGTAAAGAGCGCTGTATTCAGCAGACAGCAGTAGCACAAAGCAGACTTTTGCATTGCGTTGCAGCTTTAAGTGTGGGACACAGCTCCAGGGTTTAAGCCTCCAGGCTCCGCCTGAGGGCGACATTACTTAGTCCAGAGCCAAATGCCTTCATAGGGTGAGCCCACCTTCAAACTTCTCCCATGGAGCCCTTTCACCTAGAATTGGCAGTGCTAACTTCTATTTCTGAGTACAGGGAAGCCTTACTACTGAACACTGATTTATGGGACACTCAGAACTGCAAGTCAGGAAGCAGAGGTCAGCACGCGTGAGCACTCCCTGGAACAGATTCTTGAACAGCTGGCTCTGCTCACAGCTTGCTCGCTGTAGCTCCTCACTGGTGCTCTCACCCAAGCTGTGATCACTATGCCAACCAACCGCAAAGTGAAATCGCCGGCGTGACAACAGACGCAGGGCTTCCCCAAGGGAGGTGGAAGCGATGGCTCAGGGACACGGTAGTTATTAAAAAGTCTCCAAGGAAATGAGGGTCTAGCAGAATACCTGCTTACAGCTGAAGGAAAGAAAGGCAGCGACATAAGGATGCCTCGGGAGGGTCCTGGAGAAGCCCTTGACTATTTTGCAGAGTTTGGCTGTAGGAAGCTGGGGGAGACGCTCAGTGGGTTCCCAGCACCTGCATGGCAGCTCACAACCATCTGTAACTCCAGTCCCACGGGAAACCCAGCGCCCTCTTCTGGTTTCTGTAGGTACTGCATGAGTATGGTCCGACCGGACACAAATCATAAAAATAAATCTTTAAAAAGGTCAAATAAGAAGCAAAGGTGTCACAGTTAGCTATCCTTTAAAAAAATTTCATTTTTACTTTTAATTATTTGTATGTGTGTGGGTATATGCATGTGAGTGCAGACGCCCGCACGGGCTGGAAGCAGGCATCTGATCCCCTAGGGCTGGAGTTACAGGTGAGCCACCGCGCGGCCGCCTTGGGAACCAAGCTCCAATGTTCTCCAAGGGCAGAGTACGTTCTAACTGTTGCACCATCTCCCTGCCCGGTAGCCAGCTATGTTACATCTGTCTTCTGAAAATAAAAAGCAAACCCCAAACAAGTCTTGATTTATCTTCCTTTCCTCCCAAACTGTCCCTAGATGTAATTGTAATAAAAATACGGCTAAATGTATAATAATTCAAAGATCTTAAGCTTCAGTTTTTTAAATTAAGCCCCCATATGCCCCTTACCCTCACTGCTTATTATAAAATGCCACTTCCCTTTTAAATAGATTTGCCTTCAATGCCCCCCCCCCACTACACACACACCCCGGACCCATTTTATCATCAAATAGACTTTCTCTAAGCCTTAAATCTTCCCCATCAAAGTTTAAGGGCTCACAAGGTGTGAAAGCACCCTGGACATGTTGTGTGCTTAGTGGAGATTATAAATTTGGCTCCAAAATTGCTCACTCCCTTGTGGAAGAGTCTGGAGGAGATACAATTTCCCTTCTCTCTTCTCCCTGTGACACAGAGGGACCAATTCCCAGGGCTTGCTGAGACCAGCTCAGCAGCCGCCTCACGGCTGAGTCAGGGATGGAGGGCAAGGCAGGAGAAAGGTACAGGAAGCCCTCAGGCATGATGGCTCAAGGCAGGAGCAAAGGGAAACTAGGAAAGTTGCCAGTGGAACCCCACCAGTCCGTGAAGTCCTGAGAGAAAGGACCAGGTTAGGGCGGGATGTTGTAAATTACCCAGCCTATATGGAATGGAGCAACCACACCATTCTCAGGGGGATGCTCTATGGTTTGAGACTCAGCTGGGGCGTGGTGATAGATGTCTGTTATCATAGCACTTGGGAGGCAGGAGGATCAGGAGTTCAAAGTCATCCTTGGCTATGTAATGAGTCCTGTCTGGAGGGACATGAGACTCTGTCTCAACAAACGAAGAACCCCAAACAAAACAAAGATCGAGGGGCGTGAGAGATGGCTCAGGACATAATGGTGTCCTTCACCATGGCTGGTGACCTAAGTTACATTCCTGAGACCCATGGGATAGAAGAAGAGGCTCAGTTCCTGCAAGTCGTCCTGTGATCTTCACATGTGTGTTATGTTAATGCATGCCCACCCATAGCATGCATACACATACACAACACATACAGACACAACACACATACATATAACATAACATATATACAACATGCACACACAGATAGACATAGACACATACAATACACAACACACACATACAACACACATGTATATAACATGCACACACACATACATACACATAGACATAGACACACACAATATGCAACACACACATAGATACACACATATACAACACACACAACACATGTATACAAGTACAAAACATACATACACATATGCAACACACATATACATGGATCCTTAAAAGAAAATGTTTTAAAGGTTTGAGATTGGGCTGGGGAGATGCTTTAGTGTAAATGTACCATGTACCCAGTAGTACATGGTAGAAGAGAACGAACTCCACAGGTACACACACATATGCACACGCGTGTATATGCACACGCGAGTATATGCACACGAGTGTATATGCACAAACACACACTGAATAAAAAGGATTAAGATTAAAAGAAAAAAAAAGAAAAAAAGAAAAAAAGAAAAAAAGGATTAAGATTAAAGGTACAAAAGCGCTTCAGCAGGATATGGCAACCACGGGGATACTTCTGTCATTTAAAAGAATCAGGTTACCAGGCTGTGGCTGGGCAAATGGTGCAGACTACATGCTTAGTATGAGTGAGGTCCTGGGTTTAATCTCTGCAGGGTGTGTGTGTGTGTGTGTGTGTGTGTGTGTGTGTGTGTGTGTGTACATGTACAAAACCCTGCAAACAGTATGACATTAAAAATGTACCCAGCTCTCTTTCTGTTAGCTTCAAACACAAGGTGTGAGGTGCAAAGCTCTGAGAGAGGGAGGGGGAGAGGAGCGATGGATCCGATCTCCCAAGCCTGGAGACCCAAGCACGGCCCTCAGAGCTGGTAAGCTGGACCCCAGCCCCTTCTGTATGGGACCATCCGGAATTCATCCCCGCGTGCACCTGCGGCCCAAGGCTGTTTGTGCCCAGCACCTGCCGGTTTCAGAGGATCTTCGTATTTCGCTGCTTCCTTAGGGTCAGACACCATGCCCTTCATTGCACCCCAACAGGCTTTGAGCCAACCGTGGGCAGCAAATCAGCGAGGGCCACCTTGCCTCTGTCCCCCTGTGCCCCACCAACACAGGCCAGTGAGATACAATGGGGACCCAAAGCTCAAGGGGCCGGCCCTCTGTTCCAGTGCTGAGGTTAGGAGAAGAAACACTTGCCTTACTTTGAGCTGTTCCGTTAGCTCCCTATAATGTGCTCTCCCAAAATGTAGGTCCCTGGCTTTGGAAGCGCTCTGCAGGCACCGCGGCCCCATGGGCAGCAATACTGCTCCGCACTGCCCCTGCTCCTCAGGGGGCACCTCTGAGATCATCTCAGTAAAACTTTAATGCCTGGAAGTCGATTAGGGTGGAGCTTTCTTCTGTAATCAAGAGGCGATGCTTTTATTGGGAAGGTGCAAACTGCAGGGGAGGGAGCAGCTGTGGGAGGCTCGGGAGAGCTAATGGCTTGGGCTGGAGAATGTTTTCGACGGGGTGGATCTGCCAAGGCGAGGCAGGCAGGGAGCAGATGGTGGGCAGGGGGCTTCACAACTATCGTGAATGCGTATGCTTTCCTGGAATCGCCCAGCAGTTCCATCCAGTAGGAAGAGAGGAGGGGTAGGGGCTGGGAAATTAAATCCGGAAGTAGAGTTCAGCTCCTGGTAAACCCACTTACAGTAACCAGCCCTGAAGGGAGACGATGGAGGAAGAGCCCTCCCCCACAAGCCTGCTTTCTCCGAGCATGGTCTTCCCCAACAATACCTATTATTCCTTAGCTGCTAAGGGAACCCCGGCAAGTGCAAGAGGAACACATCAACTGGAGCTCACAATTTTGGGGGAAGCATTTTATCACACACTCGGATTCTGCGTGTGGGTCAGGGGCTCAGGCAGAACTGGGGTGGAGATGGCTGAACTCTCCTCCAGGGCTGCTTCTGGAAGCTTTATGTAGGAAGAGTGTACAGGGGAGGGCTGCAGATTAAACCCACCTGGCTGGGGGCTCTCGATAGCTCATGGCAGGGGGTCCCAGCCGATCTTTCTGAGCCACTGGCCAGCACCCCCAGATGAGACCTCATTGGCACGACAGGCTTAGGGTACTCTGTCTGATACCCAGCCCTGTTTCCCTCCCTCACAGTGAGCATCCTGAAAGGACCAGGTGGACCTCTCTCTGAACTAGAGTTATGCTCACCTCAGTCTCTTGTGGACTCAGGGGAAGGGACGCAGGCACCCACCTCTCCACGGTGCTTGAGAACATGCAGCCAAATTTTGGGGTGTGGTGGGTGTGATGGGTGTTGGAGGCCACATGGTCTCACACACCCTCAGGCTGCCCTGGAGATGCCAAGGATGACGTTGAGCTCGGTTCTTCCTTGCTTTACCTCCTGAAAGTGGGATTACAGGCGTGTGCTGTCACACACCGAGTGCATGGTGTGGGGACTTAAACCATGGCTTTGTACACAACAGACAAGAACCCTGTCCACTGAGCTACTCCCCAGCTCTCAATGATGGCTTTTTAAAAACACCACATATGTCTTATTTCTTCTTGTCCCTATGACTCTCAGTCTCCAGGTACCTTAGGAATTATAAGATTATAATAGGAGTTACTAAAAGCTGGAGTCACAGGATGGCTATGCACTAACTAACCGTGGGGCCTTGGGCCAGCCACGTGGTCCGTCTATATTAATATTTTCTCATTTTATAACATCACAGTTGCATCAGAAACAAACCTTTAACTGTGTCGTGTCACTTACCAACAGTCTTGAAAGTACAGTTACCGCGCAAACCTCTGAGCAAGATTTGCTGAGAGTCAAGGACCCCTGAGCTGTAGGCTGGACTCTGCTGAACAGATGTTTAGGCCCACAGAAGGAGCAGTGGTGAGGGTGGAGTGAGAGGCAGACAGAGGAGGGACATCGGCCCAATGCCTGCAGGGAGGAGGACCTTCCGGGGAGCAGACCTGAGCTGCTGGGTGCCACTGTTGTCAGAGAGGGGAAGCACGGGATAGACCATCGATGTGGGTGAGACCACAGGCTATGTGCCTGACCCAGGAGTGGGGAGACTGGCATGAGTAGGCCTAGAAAGTGAAAGAGACTGAGCAGAGGTCACAGACTTGTGTGGTCCAGGTCAGGGCCGGAGGGGTACATGACTGGAACTAACCAGAAGAGTGTTAGCTGGTATAAGGGTGTGTACTCAACGGAAGTCGCAAGCAGGCAAGCAGGCAGGGCTAGGGTGTGTGTGTGTGCTTGTGTGTGTGCATATGTGCTTGTGCATGCTTATGTATGCAAGTACGTGTGTATGCATGTGTATGTTTATGCGTGTGTACATGTGTGTTGTGAATCACACAGGGCACACACTTAGAAGAGACCTATGCTTGGCTTCACACTGTGCTCTTTTGTTTTTTTTTTTTTTTTTTTCCCCGGAGCTGAGGACCGAACCCAGGGCTTTGTGCTTGCTAGGCAAGCGCTCTACCACTGAGCTGAATCCCCAACCCACTCTTTTGTCTTGAAAGTCTTAATTATATATGAAAAATGAGCCTTGACTTCACTCCGATTTGCATGGAGCATCACGAGGGATGGATGCTTGCAGGGCAGAGTCCGTGGTCTTCAGGGTTACTCCCAAGGCTCAGGGTTACTCCCAAGGCTCAGCTGGAGATCCAGTACCCAGTCCATCACAGAATAGCAAGGCTGAATAATGTACCAGTTCCATGGTGTGGGCTATGGGTAGGGTGGAATGGAGAGATATTCCGATACTTGTGTCTGTCTGTCTCCGTCTGTCCGTCTGTGGCATCAATAACTCTAGTGACAAACTCTATCACCCCAACAATCTCTCTCTCTTTGTCCCTCTTGGATCTGCATCCAAGACATTTTAGTTGGTGTGGGGGTGGGTGAGGGAGGGCACGGAGAGCCACAGAAGGTGACTACAGTGGAGCCCTTCCCAAAGCAATGGGATAAAAAAGAATTAGAGGCCTGACCAGCAGGATCTGGCTTTAGCTGGTTCCCCCAGGAACAATCAACAAGCGGATCCTTCCCTTCTGTAGAGGCAGGTTTAGAATAGAATGCGTGGGAAAGCACAGAACTGAGCCTTCGTGACTCCGGACTTTGTCTTCTGACTCCTTGTGAATGGCTCAGACAGAGAAGGTTTGCCTTCTCATTACAGGGTGGCAAAAGTGTCACCAGGGACAAAGGATCAGGACCAGAAACCCAACAGTCATAAACAACCCATAGAAATCTCTTTTCTGTCCCTCCACAACCTCCCCACAAGGCAGGAGCAATGATTAACTTCAGATGAGGGGCACCAGGTGCATGGTAATCCCAGCACTTGGGAGGTAGAGGCAGGAGAATCAGAAATTCAAGGTCATCCTTGGCTACTTAGCGAGCTGGAGGGCAGCCTGGGCTATCCAAGACACTATCGCCAAACAAACAAACATCATTAAGTAACTTGCTTCTATGACACCGCCAGGAGAGGCAGGCTGCAGAGGGCCCAGTGTCCTCTGCGACTCCATCCCCAAACCCTCCCTCTGAGTCTTGGGCTGGTGCTGCTTCCTCTGAGTCTTGGACTGGAGGACCCTGAGGCCCAGTACCCTTGCCTACATCTAACCTCTGATCTCAGATCTCTTTTGGGAAAGGTAGAATAAACAAAGAAAGAATGCCAACCCGCTGGGGTGGAAATCACCGAGATCATCTGATGGAAGGGCCACAAAGCCATACTCTCAGGCTAGGGTCTGTGGCTCATGGCCTCATCTCCAATCTGCTACTCCAGTTGGGTCTGCCGCAGGTCTGCTGATATCTTTCACTGATGCCCACCACAGATAGATTTTCTCACGTCCCAGGAGAAGCCAGATTTTATTTTATTTTCCTGTGAGATTATCATGAGAACTAATAAAGTGACTTACCATTGAACTAATGAAGTAAGTCGTCACTGATGCCTGGAGCGGGGCTCAATAGCTCACACAGACCCCTGTTCTATCCCTAGCATTGTATAAAGTGGCAAGGGTGAGGTCATCTTTGACTCAGAGAGACAGAGGCAGACAGACATAGACAGACAGACAGACACACACAGAGGTGGGGGGAGGGAGACGGGGAGAGAGAGAGATATGGCGGCATCTCTGATTAGGTGCTAGTGACCATCCAGCCAGATAGATTCCCTTAAGACCGAATGGTTGGTGCTCAAGGACATGGGGCTGCCTGGCTCCTGACCCTGGGCAGAGGGTGCTTCTCCCTGGGGTGCTTCCTGCAGACCCCAGCCTGTGCCTCAGCTGCCCCTTCACTGCTGTGTAACCATACACACGTCAGGCCACTCCACGCTGCCTGGCTACGGATCTTCTCAGTGCCGTTTGTGCTGGTTCCTGACTCTCAGAGACATTTTCTTCCTTTAATAAACAAAGCCTTTCTTTAAGCCTGTTTCAATGGAAGAGGCCGCAGGGCGCTCTCATCTCCCTGGCTTCCCGTGGAAGCAGAGGCTTTGTGGCAGCTCCCACCCCACCGTATTAGCTCGGCAGGGCAGGGCCGTATTGTACCAGCTCAGACTTCCCAATTGAAGGCAGGGCTTGCCTACTGTTTACTCAGGCCCATTAAACCATTAAGAAAAAAAAAAGGTGCCATCGGGAGCCAGGGAGGCTTGTGCACTTTGTTGCAGAGGAAGCCAATTTCCTTTGCTCTGTGCAAGCAAATGCTGTGCACATCCGTGAAAAGTTCCGGGAATTCTGTGCCGTGAGGAGGTCCAGGTGTGGAGGTGCAGAGCAGGCTGCAGGGGCTGCCTCTTCATCCACCTATGGAGCTCAGTTCTGCGCCATCACAACTTCAAACAGGGCTCAGAATGGCTTCAGGGGTGTGTGTGTGTGTGTGTGTGTGTGTGTGTGTGTGTGTGTGTGTGTGTGTGTGATATTTGTGTATGAGTGTTCACCTATGTCTCTGAGTCTCTGAGGAGGCCAGAGGTGCTTTCCTCTATTGCTCTTCACCTTATGCTTTGGAGCAGAGTCTGTCACTGAGCCTGGAACTCATCGATTCAACGCCACTTGCTGGCCCAAGAACACCAGGGATCTGTCTGCCTCCCTCCTTCCCAGGGCGGGGGGTTCCACACCCGCGTCGCTACACCTGGCTTTTTAGGTACAGATTCGAGCCCAGGGCCTCACACTTACAGGGAAGGTGCTTCACCCCCTGAGGGTCTCCTCAGCCCAATAAGCCAATCAAGCAAATGACTGATAATGAATCGGAGTCAGGAGATGTGTTCTGTGTGGATTGTCACCTTAGGAAGAGGCACACAAAAAACCCAGTGACCCCTCAAGTCCGTCTGGGGTCCGGCTGTGAGGTTTAGGTTCTGGTATCCGGTGAGTGTAGATGGTGAGTGTTCTACGTATTTAACCACACAATTCTAAAAAATGTGGCTCAGAGGCTTGGTAATGGCTCAGCAGTTAAGAGCACTGCCTGCCCTTCCACAGGACCTGGGTTCAATTCCCAGCACTCACATGACTGTAGCTTCAGTCTCAGGGAATTTAATGGCTTTCTCTGGCCTCTGGGAGGACTGCACGCACACGGTACACAAACATGTACATACATACAGTCAAGCACACCCATATACATAAAACATGTTTAAAGTAAAATGTTAGAAAACAGAGAACAAAGACAAGCACCATATAGTAAGGGAGCAGAAACTAGGAAAGGGCAGGTAGTTTACAGACAGCACTATTAATTTTTGCTCTAAATTAAAATCCTTAGGTTGTAAGGTGGAAAGAGATTCTGTCATGTGCAGAGTCCTGGGTTTGAAACTCAGTTCCACAAGACAAATAAGTCATAACAAATAAAAATCCAGTTGTACACTCGTCACATGACCCAATTAAAATAGAACAACTAGAAACGTGGAGATCCACACACTGTTTCTGCGTGGGCTGCTCCTCAGGGCTTAGCCACACAGCATCCTACAGACCACGATTATTTTAAAGACAGCTTGCATTGCTCAGCAGTCCTGACCCCACCATTGTCAGTCACTGGCACCATTGCCTGGGCTCCAGTCTGTCTTGCAAAGTTGTCAGAACTGTGTGAAATCTCTTTCTGGGGACAGGCTCCCCCCTTCTGCCTGGCAACAAGCTTCAGCCTTTTCCTCCTCCCAGCATGGGATTCCAGGAGAAATTCCAATCTGTTTCAGCAGTCTGATGGCCAAAACAGGGGAGGGAGCAACTTAGGCCTGGATGACTACCACACTGCCACTGTGCTGGCCCCTGCTGACCTATTGTGCTGGCTACAGGGCTGGCCCCTGCTGACTTACCGTGCTGGCTACCAGCCTGGCCACTGAGGCTGCACTCTGCCTTTCCTAGCTCCCAGGGCTAAGGTCACATTGGAGTCAGCTTTAAGTCACTTTCAGCTTTCTGAGCTTCTTGGGGTCACAGGGAGACAGCTGCTTTCAGAGTTTTTTCACTGGGTCAGGAAGTGACATTCCTTAAGAAAAACACACCAGCGGAGAGGCTCCCCTCAGAGGAGGCCTGTAAACACGTGGCAGCTCACATTAGGACTTTCTGAATTAGGAAGATGAAAAAGAAAAGGAAGAAACAAGTCAAATCAACGGTAGCCTTGGAAACTGAGTTCCTGGTGAAGGATGCCTGGCCACTGCTGGGCGTCTTCCGGAGGGTGGAGGAGGGAAGATTAGAGAAAGGCAGAGCTATTCAGCCAGTCCTGAGAGAGTGAGGTGCTGAGTCCCGGGAGACAGGCCACTGTTCACTCTGTGTGTGCGCACGTGTGTGTGTGTGTGTGTGTGTGTGTGTGTGTGTGTGTGTATTTATTTATGTATTGTAGACATATGAATGCTCTATTGCCTGTATGCCCGCATGCCAGGAAAAGGCATCAGATCCCATTACAGACGGTTGTGAGCCACCATGTGGTTGCTAGGAATTAAACTCAGCTCCTCTGGAAGAGCAGACAGTGCTCTTAAACCACTGAGCCATCTCTCCATCCCAGATATATTTTGGTTTTAAAAATATGGGGGCTGGAGATTCCTTTGATTCTTTGGTAAATTTAACTGTCCTGACTAGAGTGAAGATACTTTTTTTTTTAATGTTGTCTTTTTTCTTTTTTTTTTTTTAAGATTTATTTATTTATTATATATGAGTACACTGTAGCTGTCTTCAGATACACCAGAAGAGGGCATCGGATCTCTTTACAGATGGTTGTGAGCCACCATGTGGTTGCTGGGAATTGAACTCATGACCTCTGGAAGAGCAGTCGGGTGCTCTTAACCACTGAACCATCTCTCCAGCCCCCGTGAAGATACTTTTTTTTTCTTTTGGTATATATGCTGTTGTCTGTGCGGACCTGTGCATGTGAGTGCAGTGCCTGAGGTGGCCACAAGAGGGTGCCAGATCCATCAGAGCAGGAGTTAAGGGTCTATGCGCCACAAGACTGTGGGTGCTGGAAACTGAACCTGAGACCTCTAATAAAAGAACAGTAACACTCCTAATAGCTGTGCCACTGTGCCAGCTCTCCAGCTCCTGGAGACAGACAATCTCTTTTCACTGAGCTACGTCTACAACCTAAGGATTTTAATTTAGAGCAAAAATTAATAGTACTGTCTGTAAACTACCTGCCCTTTCCTAGTTTCTGCTCCCTTACTATATGGTGCTTGCCTTTGTTTTCTGTTTTCTAAACATTTTACTTTAAACATGTCTAGGACTGTAGACTGCATAGACTGGGTTATGAGACTGCCCCAGCAGGCTAGCCTAGTCCAGTGTGGAAACTTTGTATCCATTAAACCACCTCTCATCCTCCCCTCTGCTCTCTCTCTCCCACCTCTGCCAGTCACCTCCATTCCATTTTCTATCTAGTGGAATCACAGTTTTTGACCCTCATCCCCCCTCCCCTTCCCCTTCCGTCTCCCCCTTCCCCTCCCTCTCCCTCTCTCTCCAGGGTCTCATGTAGGTCAAATGAACTTGCTGTGTAGCTATGGCTGCCCTTAAACTTATGATCGTCCTGTCTCCAGAGTGCTGGGACTGCCAGGATTCACCGCCACATCTGGTTGTTAGGTTATAGGCTTTTTGCTGTTGTTGAAGGTGAGTGTGTGTGTGTGTGTGTGTGTGTGTGTGTGTGTGTGTGTGTGTGTGTGTCTGTCTGTCTGTCTGTCTGTCTGTCTGTCTGTGTGTACATGCACCTGTACATGTACTCAGAGCCTGGAGGATGGCATTGAGTGTCTTCTATCAATCTTTCTTTGTCTAGTCCTTTGAGGTAAGTCTCTCCCTGAACCTGGAGCTCAGGTTTTGCTGGCTAGACCAGAAGGCAGGAAGCTTCAGTGACCCTCCCACCTCTGTCCAGTCTCCTGTCTGCAGCTACAGCCTTGCAGGATGTGCCTGCCTCCTGATGTGGGTGCTAAGAGCTGGTCCTTGGGACTGCACAGCAAAGTCTCCTGACCACTGAGTTGTTGTTGTTGTTGTTTTTTTTTTTTTCCTTTTTTTTTCCAGAGCTGGGGACTGAACCCAGGGCCTTGTGCTTGCTAAGCAAGTGCTCTACCACTGAGCTAAATCCCCAACCCCATACAGACTCTGGTACTTGCCATTGTGTGACGGACTGGTGGGTTCATCTCACTTTGCAGAATGCCCAACAACACCCATGCCTGATATCTGTTCTTCTTATTATGATTTCCCTCTCAACACGCTTGGGAAACGCTGTATAATCACTGTCGATTTCTTTAGCACCAAGTCTGTCCGTATGTTAATCCTCCTGCCTAATTAGACTACACAAAGGGTTCCGAATGCTTCAACACCATTACTCTCCTGCAACTAAAATGTTATTATCATCCTGCACTGAACTTGTAGCTACTTCCTCTCACCTCAGATCAGGTATGGTTGTGGCTGTTGGGACTGTCCAAAGTGTGCTCAGGCTTCTTCCATGAATTAACATGTTTTCTCTCACCGTCCCTCTGCCTTCCAGACTTACCATGGAAGACACTTCCTCTGCTTGAAGCACTTGTTTGCTGCTTCTCTTCAGTGGGAATCTTTTGGTGACTCAACTTTCCTTATTGCTTGTTTGAAGCTGTCTTTACTTCTCTATTGTTCTTGAAGGATTGATGTATCAGCATAGAATTCCAGGTTGACAGTTTGGAGTGTCTCCCCCGTTTTCTCAGTACATTAGCCATTTTACCCTATTGTTTGATGGATACGGCTGTTGCCACTGAGATGCCAGTCACCAATTAAACTGCCACTCTTTGGCACACGATCTGTCTTTTCTCCAGGGGGTTTCAGACTTTGCTTTTGAAGTCCCGAGATTTCACGCTCACGTGCGTTGTCATTGGTTTTTTTTTTAAGCTGTTCATTTGTTTAGGATTTATTGAGCTTCTTGGATTTGTAAGGTGCACTTGTCTGTCAGTTCTGGGATGTTCTCCATCATTATCACAATGCTTTCCATACTGTGCTTTCTTACTCTCCCACCTTTTCCTTCCTCTCCCTGACTCGTCTTTAAACCTTTGCATCAAGGGCTGGAGAGATGGATCGGGGATTAATAGTGTGTGCTCCACTTGCAGGGAACCAGGGGTTCCCAGATTTCACATCTGGTGGGCCTCAGCTTCCTGTAACTCTAGCTATAGGGATCCAGTGACCTCTTCTGGCTTTCATGGGCACGCACACAGACACACGACACAGACACACACACACTCACAGACACACACACTCACACACACACTCACAGACACACACACACTCACAGACACACACACTCACAGACACATACAGACACACATGCACAGACACACACACACTCACAGACACACACTCACAGACACACACACACTCACAGACACACACAGACACACACGCACAGACACACACACAGACACATACACACACATACTCACAGACACACAGACACATTCACATACACACACATACTCACAGACACACAGACACATTCACAGACACACACACTCACAGACACACACAGACACACACGCACAGACACACAAAAACATACACACACACTCACAGACACACACACAGACACATATACACACACACTCACAGACACACACACAGACACACTCACAGACACACACAGACACAGACACACACATAGAAACACTCACAGACACACACACACTCACACAGACACTCACAGACACACACACTCACAGACACACAACCACACACACAGACACACACACAGACATACACACTCACGAACACACACTCAGACACACACACGGCAAGAGGGAGAGAAAAAAAATAAAAATCCATCTCAAATATTTTCTGTATCATTTTGTATTTCTGTGTGGTATTTTCATTTAATTTCCTTTTGGCAACCTTCCAGATTACTGAATTTTCTCTTCACATGTGTCTCATCTGCTAGTTAATGCTGTGTATATCTTGTCTTCACTTCCTGTTGCTATGACAAAATGCCCTTAACAAAAGCAGCTTAAGGAACAAAAGGGTTTATTTGGTTCTCAGTTCCAGGGGACAGTGCATCCTTGCGGGAAAGTCACATTGACACCGACTTTGGATAAAACCATCCTTTAAAGTCTTTATTTTAAAGATTTCCATGGTTTTAAGGGTTTCTATCTACAATTCTAATATACAACCATCAAGAAAGGACTGCGTTGGCCTCCTCAATCCTCCCTGAGTCTGCCAGCTGCTTGTTTTACTTTCCATTCCGGTGCAGCTCTCAGTGACACACCTTGACATTGACTCCTCTTGAGAATGTGACTTTACAGGGCCCTGGGATTTTTGCTGTCCTCATCCTGTGTAGTCATCTGAAAGGGATCACCTAGTCTTCAGGTCTCTACAGAGACTGCTTCCCACATACTCTTCCAGCCAGAGATGGCCAGCTCCAAGTGTCAACTTGACTCAACGTAGAATCACCTGGGAAGGAGGTCCTCATGAGAAATTGTCTAGATCAGATTAGCCTATGGATGTTGGACCTGTCGGCACAGATGAGCTTGCTTGTTGATTGACCCAGCCCACTGTGGGCAGCACAATTCCCTAGGCCGGGGATCCTGACCTGTGAAAGAGTGGAGAAAGGGAGATGAGAACAATCATTCATGTGTTAATTCATTGCTCTATGCTCCTGACTGTGGATGTCTTGTGATCAGCTACTTCAAGTTCCTACTACCGTGACTTTCCTGCAGTGGTGGACTGACCCCAGGAATTGTGAGCTCAATAAGTTCCTTGTCCCTTAAGTTGCTTTTGTTGGGCCCTTTCTATCATGTCAAGAGAGACCTAAGAGCAAAAGGTGCCTGCTTCTTTCGTGCGTCGCTCTTTAAATCACCACAGCTTTTTAAAATTTTACCTTTCATTGTTTTATCTATTGTGGTTGCTTTGATCGCAGTGATGGAAATATTATTCCAGGCTCCTTAAGCACCGTGGTTTTTAAATATAAAAGTATTTTCTTACACACATGTCTTTGTTAGCATTTTGATTTTCTTTCACTACACACACACACACACACACACCAACACCATTCACATCTGGTATTGGTGTTGACTTCTAATCTGCAAGGAGAATCTGTGAGTCTCTAATTAACAAGCTTGTGAGAAAGCTTTTTCTCCTGAAATAAAAGCTTTACTCAAAGGCTTGTGGCTGATGGAAATGTTTTTTAATGTTTTCTGGCAATGAAACTGAAGGTGTGGGGTATTCTTTAAACATGAGATTAAATACAAAATGTAAGTGGAAATTCAGATCTTTAACCTTCCACCTGTACCATGTCTCAGAATCCTCCCTTTCTACTTCAGCCATCACAAAATTGCCTCTCCACAGTGTGTGTTAAATATCTCGCAGACACTCAGATCTCAACATTTTGATGTCGGCTCCTAGATGGTAGATGGTGTCCCTCAAACTCTTCAAGTGTTGTCAAGCAAACATTGTGCGTGAGATTTCTTTTTTCTGTCACACAGCTCTGTGTGTTCTTGAATGTCTCTCTTTGCTGATGTTGTTATCAGCCCATTCTGCCTGCCTCTTCTCCCACCCACTGCATGGTTATTAATAAAGTGTAAGACTGGCAGGCTATTGTCAGAAATCCCCTCCCTCTCCCCTCCCTTTCTCCCTCTCCCCTCCCTCCCTCTCTCCTTCTATCCCTTTCTTTCCCTCTCCCTCTTTCTCTTCTTTCCTTCCTTTCTCCCTCTGTCTTCACTCCCTCTCTCCTTCTATCCCTCCCTCTTTCTTTTCTTCCTCTCTCCCTCCCTCTCTCCCTTCCTTCTTCCCTCTATCCCTTCTTCTCCCTCTCTCCCTCCCTCTTTCTTTTCTTTCTCTCTCCCTCCCTCTCCCTCCCTCTATCCCTCCCTCCTTCCCTCTATTCCTTCTTCTCCCTCTCTCTTCCCTCCCTCTCTCTTTTCTTCCTCTCTCCCTCCCTCTCCTTCCCTCTCTCCCTCCCTCTGTCCATTCTTCCCTTCCTCCCTCCTCCTTTCTTTCTTTTGTGAGTTAACAGTTCAAGAATGTTAATGGGGGCTGGAGAGATGGCTCAGCAATTAAGAGTGCTTGCTGCTCTCTTCAGAGAACCCAAGTTCAAGTCCCAGCACCCACATTAGGCAGATCACAGTCCCCTGAAGTTCTAGCTCCAGGGCATCTTACGCACCCTCTTCTGGCCTCTGAGGGCACCTGGACTGTCCTGCAAATACCCACACACAGACATACCGATAATTAAAAAAAGGAGGAAGGAGAGACGGCTCAGTGGTTAGGAGTACCTACGGTTCCTTCAGAGGACCAGAACCCACATTAGGCAGATCGAAACCACGTAATTCTAATCTGAAGCCTCAGACTTCCAGGCAACCTGCACTGGACTGTGCATACCTACACACCCTCGCATAATTAAAAATAATTAAAAAATAGCTTTGATCGCATGACCATCTCGTGTATGGGCGTAGGTATGTGGATGGGTATGTGTGCAGAAGTGTGTACACACGTGTGCGGAGGATGGAGGTCAACCTTAAATATCGTTTCTCAACATGAATGTTTGTGTCTATGAATGTGTGTGCACAGGGGTCTATTCCTGTCTGCCCGTGTATGCATGTGGAGGCCGAGGGAGGCTCTCTGCCACCTGCTGCCCATTCCTTTGAGGCAGGGTCTCTCTGATTGAACCTTAGAATTGTGCTTTCTTGGTTAGGCTGGAAGCCAGCAAGTTCCAGAGATCCTCTGGCCTCTCTCTGTGTCTCTTGGAGCTGGTGTTACAGGCACACACAGAATGCCTAGCTTGCTGTGTGGATGTAGGGAACTCTGTGGACATAATGTCACCGGGTGCCTCCGTGACTTCTCTGCAGTGACAACCACAGCCTGGAACTGTGAGCAGGTGTTATTAACTACAGGCTCAATTCTCCAGCACCCACTTTATTTTTGAGTCTGGGTCTCTTACTGTGTCCCACGTCTCACCTAAAGTTGGCCAGCAAGCCCCGGGAATGCACCTGAATCTGGAACCCTGGTACTGGGATGCGAGAATGCTACCACAGCCCGTTTTTAATGTGGGCTCTGAGGACTGAACTCACATGCTCATGCCTGCATGGGGAGCATTTTATCAACGGAACTGTTGACCTAGCCCAGCACTTATCCTTTTTTATGGTGAGATGTGGAATGGGGCCCGGTCAGGGAAGGGAGGGTGCTCCGAGCCAAGAGCCTTCCACCTTTCCAATCCTCTTTTCTCTGGGCTTCTGTTAGGGGACCAGAGCGTGGATAAATGGGACCTGGCTCCTGCTGGAGGCCAGGAACTGAGCAGTGGTCTCCTGCTTAGCAGTGCTACAAGGTGGCTGTGTGGTCCTGGGGAAGCCAGAGCCAGCGTCTGCAGGAGGCTTTTCCACCCCCACAGAGGCAGGCTCAGCTTTTCTCCCAAGCATTTTCTTCCCTCCAATTAACTGTTCGTAACAACAAAGAGTGAAACCAAGTGATTTAAGTAATAATTTATCATATTCGGTTCGCCATTAACAGCCATCTAGTGTTTCCTTTGCCCTTTTAAATGAGTTTTTGTTCCGAGGTTCAGCTCTTTCATGTATTACACAGGCTTTTAGTGAGTGCCTCCTCCCGCCTCCTTTCTCTCCTTCCCTTCTTCCCTCCCCACTCCTTCTTTCCTTCTCTCCATCCTGCCTCCAAGTCTCCTGATTGCTTGGATTACAGGTAAGGACCACCCCGCCTAGCTTTACAAAGCACTGGGTGTGAGCAGGGGGCTTCATGCATATTGGGCGAACACTTTACCAAGCGAGCTATGTCTCTAGTCCCTTTACATTGACTCAGTGTGAACTCTAGGCTGGGTGTTGAAAGGTTTGGGGAGAAGACACAGTCTTTGCCCTGGACTGGCTTTCAGTCTAACCAGGTTATTTATGACATAGACAGAGGGGCTTGGTGCTTATCAGGATTCATGATATAGTAATGACTGGGAGTCTGATGAAAGTCAGAGCTGGAAAGACGGTGGCTTGAACCAGTGACAAATGTTCCTGTGAATGTGGGGAGGGAAGGGGGAGGTGAGGGAGGAGAGAGGAAGGGGAGGGGAGCAGGGAAAGAGGAGGGGGAGGGAAAGAGGAGGGGAGGAGGAGGAGGGGGGAGGAGGAAGAACAGAGGGAGGGGGGGGGGAGGGGGGAGGGAGAGAGGGGCCTGATTGGGTATTTGGCATAATTGCAACAGTGGGTTTGTGGCATAAAGGCTGAAGAGATGAGGACAGAGCCCGTCTTCTAGAGGAAATCGGGTAGTCTTGAGTGTTAGTATTGATTGTCAGCTGGAGGGAACCTGACATCACTTAGTGGCCAGCCTCCAGCCAGCCTCTGAGGAACCTCTGAGGGGTTATCTAGATTTAGGTCAGCCTCTAGGAACACCTGAGATGGCACCAGCTGCAGCAGGAAGACCCGCCCACTGTGAGTGGCACCATTCCCTTAGCTGGGATCCTGGGCTGCGCACATGCACAAAAGCTTCGGAGAAGCAGGCATCCATCTCTCATTTCCCCTCACTGTGGATGTCACATGCCAGCTGCTTCCAGCTCCTGCTGCTGGACTGCCCCATCATGACCAGCAAACCCTTCCTTTTGTCAGAGCATTTATCGCAGTCCTGGTAAAAGGAAATAAGAAGAGTCAGTGTTAGCATTTTGTCTAAGCTCTGCTCCCACAGTTACCTGGTAACAGCCAGGTGTGCCTGACTCACTATGAAAGGGGCTGCTTGTCCCCTGCTCTCTCTCCTGCTCTCTCTTGTTCTTGCCTTCCTGGTTCAGCTCTCTCCCCATTCCCTTCCCCCCTCTCTCCACGTGTTCATGGCTAGCTTCTACTTCTCTACTCTCCCCCTCTCTCTCCCTCTCCCTCTCTCCTCCTCTCCCTCCCTCCCTCCTCCTCCCTTTCCTACCCTCTTAACTCCCCTCCCCACGACCCGAATAAACTCTATACTATACTATACTATACTATACTATACTATACTATACTGTCATGCAGCTGGTCCCTCAGGGGGAAGAGATGGACTTGCCAAGGAACCCCCTTCCCCCATACCTCACCACACATCCACCAGAACATACCCCTCTCCTCTTTATCTTTTAATAAACACATCAATTAGAGTCCACTCAAGTTTCAGGCCGCCTGCACTGCTGTCTTCCAAGTCTGTACTGTTGGGCTGTGTGCGTGACTGAGGGATCCCCAGTAGAGACAGGACCTGTGGCTGGATGCAGCAGGATCAACTGCATCCTTGTGTCACAGAGGCTTTGAAACCCTGGTTACTCCACAGGGGCCCGGGTTGCAGACCCTTTTCTGTATCTCTAGGCCTGTCAGCTCCCTAATGGTTGACGATGGGCCCAGGAAGGACAGACTGGGGAGTCTGGGCCTTTGAGTGACAGAGGGGCCTCCTCATAGGCCGCTCTTCAAGCTGGATCTCAGAGTTCTGAGGTTCACCGAGGCTTCAGTGGTCAGATGTGCTCACAACCCTCTGGCTTCTCAGGAGGCGCCAACAGGTGGGAGTTGAGGGAAAAGGCTTTGTGGACCTTCCAAGGAGCTCGGCATGCTCACGGGCTGGATCAGCTAGTGCGTAGATCACAAAAGCAGCCATTCCTAGATGGAAGGTTTAGAAGGATGCTGCAGCAGGAACCAACTGTGGCCTCATTTCCTAAGCACCCACAAACGTGCGATTGCATGCTCACTTCAAGGTTTCCGAGTAAGCTGTATTACAGACAAAGCCCGAATAGAAAACTCACTAAAATGTCCACTATCTGTTTTGTTTGTTTTGAGAGAAGGTCCCATGTAGCCTAGGCTAGCCCAAAACTCTCTATGTAGCTCAGGCTGGCCTTGAATTGATCTTTCTGTTCCCATCTCTCAAGTGCTAGGATTACAAGTGTGTGTCACCAGGTTTGGCTCCAGAATCTTTTTCTTTCTAAATTGGATATCAAGTGACGACAGACTAAATAAAAACAATTTTACAGCTAATTCCAAACGAGGGAGGGCCAGTGAGCTGAGGCTGTATTTCTCCACACTTTGGTTGTGAGCCTAGCCTTTTTTTTTTTAACGGCTGAACTTGTCTCTCCTTTATCACAACTTCTTTTGAGAAAGCATTTTATTTGTTTGAAAGAAATGGATAACCTACTTGTGGTGGAGATTAAGAACTATACATGTGGGGCTGGGGATTTAGCTCAGTGGTAGAGCGCTTACCTAGGAAGCACAAGGCCCTGGGTTCGGTCCCCAGCTCCGAAAAAAAGAACCAAAAAAAAAAAAAACTATACATGTGAAAGATAGAAAGGCTAGCTCTGTTCCTGTGTGTGTGTGTGTGTGTGTGTGTGTGTGTATGCATGTATGCATGTATGCATGTGTTCATGTGTGTGTGTACGTGCATGTGAATGTCTGTATGTGTGTTAATGTATCTGTGTGTCTGTGTGTTCATGTGTGTGTGCATGTGCATGTCTGTATGTGTGTTCATGTGTCTGTGTGCATCTGTGTGTGTTCATGTGTCTGTGTGTGTGTGCGTGTGTATGTGTGTGTGCATGTGCATGTCTGTATGTGTGTTCATGTGTCTCTGTGTGTGTTCATGTGTGTGTGTGAGTGTGTGCATGTGCATGGGTATGTGTGTTCATGTGTGTGTGTGTGTTTGTGCGTGTGTATGTATGTGTGTTCGTGTGTGTATGTATGTGTGTGTGTATGTGTGCTCATGTGTCTGTGTGTGTGTGCCTGTGAGCATTGTGTACATGCATGTACAGTGTCTACACAGGCCGGAGCTGGACTTATAGGCAGTTGCAGTTGTGAGCTGAGAACCGAACTTCAGTCTGTACAAGAATATCCATTGTCCTAATTGCTGAGCCATCTCTCCAGCTCCGGCTTTTATTTACTTACTTTTTAATTTTTGTAGTTGTTGTTAGGCAGGGGCTGATGTAGGGTCTTTGAACTTGTGATCCTCCTGAATCTGTCTTCTGAGTGTGGGGATTGTAGGCATGAGCCATCATACTCAGTTTGAGAGGGACAGCTTCAAAAATGTTATGTTCAGGGGCCTACAGTATGGCTCAGTGGATAAAGGTGAACATCACAGTCTGAGTTTGAACTCTGGAACTCAGGAGAGAACCAGCTCCATAAAGCTCTCATCTGGCATCTATGGATGCACTGTAGAATGTACACACACACGTATTACACACACACACACACACACATGCACACGCATAAGCACACACAGAGACAGAGACAGACAGAGAGAGCATGTAATAAACTTAATTTTTAGAATATGGTGCTCAGTAATGATGATGTAGCTCAATTGGCAGGGTGCTTACCCAGAATGCACCAAGTCCTGGGTTAGGTCCTGGTGTCACATACACTGAGTGTGGTGGTACATGTCTGATTCACTGCCAGATGCCTTAAAAATTTTCAGGAGTTCTAACAGTCATGAGTGTGTCTTTTTGTTGTGACAGCTCAGCTCTATCATGCTCCCCAGGGAGTGCTCCCCAAGGAGTGTTCCCCGAGGAGTGCTAATGCAGATGTATGATTTCATGGTGGGACACTGAAAAAAAAAACTGGTGTGTGTGTGTGTGTGTGTGTGTGTGCTGTGTGTGTGTCACACAAGTGCACATGAGTGCGTGTGCCTGCGAGAGCATGTGTGTCCACAAGCGTGCAGGCCAGAGGCTCATTTTGAGTGTGTCTCCCTCTATTCCTGTCCACCCTATTTTTCCAGAGTCTGTCACTGTGCTCAGAACTCACCTTTGTGGCCAGGCTGGTTGGCTAGCCAGCTCCTGGGAGCCTCTGTCTCTGCTCTGGCTTTGACAGGGTCGCTAGGGGGTCTGAGTTCAGGTCCTTTGACAGAGTTTTATCCACTGAGCCATCCCCCTGTCCCCCCCCTCACCCCCCAGCTCTGCACTGAGATTTTGTTGGAAGGGTGGACCTGTTCCTTTCTCCCTTTATAAATCCGGAGGTGCTGCCCTTTAAGGCTCCACCTCCCCCACTCTTCAGTCAGGGCCAACGGAGGAGAAGAATGAAGCCAGAGTAAATGGAAATATTTAAAGGCTATTTAGCATGACAACAAGTTTATTGTGACTCCTAAGCTGATTATTTCCTTTTTGACTTCTAGCCAGTCCCTCCACTGGGCTTCCATATAGACTTGGCCACCTATCCCAGGCCCAGGCTGGCAGCGTGCCCGTCTGCCTACGCAGTCCCTGCCCCTCTTCCAACAATCTCTTCCCTGCCTGGCTTCTGCTCTGGTAAGCCCGTAAGCCCCTGCAGCTCATTAGGGGTTGGTGTGATAGGCAGGAGGAGTGTTGAGTGTGTACTGGAGGGATGGCTCTGCAGGTAAGAGAGCTTGCTGTGTAAGCATTAAGAACCTGAGTTCAAATCCCTGGCACCTGAATGACAACAACAACAACAACAACAACAACAACAACAACAACAACAACATCTCTAGCACCTACATCATCATCATCGTCGTCGTCATCATCATCATCATCATCATCGTCATCATCATCGTCGTCGTCGTCATCGTCGTCGTCGTCGTCGTCGTCATCATCATAACAACAATAACAACAACAATAATAAATGTGGTGGTTTGAATATCCTTGGCCCAAGGAGTGGCAGTATTAGGAGGTGTGGCCTTGTTGGAGTGGGTGTGGCCTTGTTAGAGGAAGTGTGTCACTGTTGTGGGGTGGGCTTTGAGATCCTTCTCCTAGCCACATAGGAGCCAGCCTTCTCCTGTTTGCCTTCAGAACAAGACATAGAACTCTCGGCTCCTCCAGCGCCATGCCTGCCTGGATGCTGCCATGCTTCCAGCCCTGATGATGATGGACTGAAACTCTGAACCTGTAAGCCAGCCCCAAATAAATGTTGTCACTTATAAGAGTTGCCTTGGTGTCTCTTCACAGCAATGAAACCCTAACTAAGACAACAATAGTAAACCAGCTGTGGTCACACACACACCTGTAATCCCAGCACTGAAGGCAAGGTTGCTGGGGCTTGCTGGGTACCAGCCTAGCTCCACGTTCAGTGAGAGACCCTGTTTGTACATGTACACACAGGCATTCATACTCTCCCACCACACAAACCTTCAAACATGCAAACACACATACGCACGCACGCACGCACGCACGCACGCACGCACGCACGCACCAAAAGTGTGGAATGTGTATATAGAACATTCACCTCTGTGTAGGGTGGTGATGTGGTGGTGGGTAGGAGACACACATGTGAATGAACGCTAACTCTTACTGCAGCCACAGACATTTGATCTAGCTTGCCTCTCCTCCTGTACACACTGTGAGCCTCTGGGGTGGTGGCGGCAACCAAACTCAGGTTTGAGCATCAAGTACTCTTAACCACCGAGCCAGCTCTCCAGCCCCACCATCATTTTTTGTCTTTTGGAGACAGAATCTCCCGCTGAACCCAGAGTGCATGCATTTAACTCGACTGGCTGGTCAGCGAGCTTCAGGGGTCCTCCCGTCTCTGTCCTTCCCAGCACTGACCTCAGCAGAGAGGATCTGTGTCTCTGTTAGGTCTGCAGGAACACAGGGAGAGAAGAGAGCTGTCACATGGCTACGGAAACAAGAGTCCAGCAGAGTTTGAATTCAATCCCATGAGGACCCTCAGGTTCATTTCCCTTGGATTCCGTATGACACTCTGGTTCCCCGCCTGTGACATCTCTTTTCTCCTAGTATTAGCTAAGGTTAGGATTCAATAATGTGTGACTGGAAGAACCCTAAATGGATATCAGCAGCTGGGAAGCAGTGTGCATGGAAGTTTGAGGACAGGTCAAGGAGCAAGCTGTGGAGCCAGAGGACGGAGCGTTTCTTACCACTGTCACTCAAGGGGGTGCAGGAGCTGGGGTGTGACCCCCGTCCCCATAAGCGCTGGTATGCAGCTGTCTCCGCAGGTGATCATCGAGGTTGGAGGACAGTCTTCAGGAGCTGGCTACATTATGTTTTGAGCCATGGCGGCTCCTGGAGCCTGGGGTTCTGCGAGGCTGGCTGGTGTGAACCTCAGAGGTCCTCGTGTCTCTGCCTCTCCAGTGCTGCAGCTTTTATGGTGACGTTTCCTTCCATTTTTAATATTTAGATGTGTGCCCATGGAGGTCAGAAAAGGACATCAGATTCCCCGTGGCTGGGTATGGGTGGTGGCTGTGAGCCTCCTGACCTGGGTGCTGGGAACTGAGCTCAGGTCCTCCATGCCGGTTTTGTATACGGATTCTTGCTGAGCGATCTCCCTGTGAGAACTACCTTTTATGGTATCTCTGAGCACACCAGCTGCTTTCAGTGGCTGGACACATTCTCTCAGCCTGTGATTGATTCCGGCTAACTCCATGCTGGGTGGCTCTCTTGTAGACTGATAGCCTTCCACTGTAAAATTTGCTTTCTTTCCCATGGTTTCTATCTCGGTGGGTGCTTCGTACAAAGCTTTCAAAGCTGGGCCCTTGAACAGTTTGGAAGTGGAAGGAGACTGAGCCCCAGCTCACAATGGAAAATTGCTTCCAAGGTGACTCACTCCTGTAGGTTTTAAGTCGGTTCTGGCTGTTGTCACGAGGCCTCCGTTCCTCCAACCACAGACCCTGTAAAGGGCTAGGTGTCTTCACAGTCTTGTGGCTAGCTTCCTACAGAGTGGTCAGTCCAAGAGAGTGGTACAGAGCAGACAATGCCTTCTACATCCAAGTTTCAGGGACTTTACACAGTCATGTCTTCAATAGCCTCTCGGTGACACAGGGCAGTCTGTCCAGTTTGACAGGAGACTACTTAGGAAGATGGTTATCTGGATGTTAAGACTATTGAAGTGACCTTGGAGGCCGAGGGCTATCACTTCGAGACCACTTGGGGATGTGAATCAGATGATAAGTGTCCCAGACTCCTGATATGCAAGTGTGTTCTCCATGACTCCTTAGGCTGTCGCCAGAGAGACTGACTACCGTAGTAACCCCAGACACAACGTTATGGGCTTCTGCTCCTTCTCCGACTTTCTCTCCGGTTCTGTTCTATTTTGTGTACTCACATTCTGAATGAACTCCTGTGTGCTGAAATGTCTAATGCTTTGAAAGGAACACGACCCCGAATTGCCAGAGAGTATCTTGAAGGACTTTGACATGGAGTGGAACTGACCATTGCAACACAGGACTCACTGATTGAGTAAGCGGCTCTCAGGCTGTCCGGGTTACTTTCTCACTGCCCCATGAAGGACCCTGGCCAAAACAGCTTAAGGGAGAAAGAGTTCATTCTGATTCCAACATGGTGTGAGATTCATAGAGGCAGGACCTTGAGACGGCTGGTCACATTGTACCCATAGCCAAGAGGCAGAGAGTAACGCATGCTCAGTTTGCTTTTCCCATATTAAACAGTCAAGGGTCTCCTGCCAGGGAATGGTGTCACCCACATAAGGCAGATCTTCCCACAGAAATCAGTGCAGTCAAGTTAGTCCACCATAGTGCGCCTAGACACCCGTGTCTCCGGTGATTCTAGATTCTGTCAGCTGACAGTTCCAACCACAACACAGGTCACAAAAGCTTTATGGACATAGCAGGGACCGAGAGGCGATGAGGTTGGGAGAGCCAGAGAGGGGGAGGTAAGAAGAGAGAGAGCATCGATAGAAGGACTCGGAGCAGATGGGAGTGGACAGGCCTTGCTCAGGGAAGGGAGTGGCGCAGAGCAGGGTGTGGCCGGGTAAGGTGGGTTAAGATGTGGGGCAGTTTATGCAGAAGGGTGGAGCGGACTGTTCTGGAAGGCTGTCGTGACGGTCCGTGTGAGAGGCAAGAGGGGCTCATTCAGGGGAAGCTGGCTGGAAAGGGAAGATGAAGTTGAGGAGGAAGACCCTACGAAGGAGGTCCTGGCAGAATGTCCTTTCCGGGACCAGGCCCACAGGACCTGGGAGTCTGGGGAGAAGGCGAGTCACATCCTCCTTGCTCAGGTGGACTGTGTTTACACATTTCTTTCTGTCAGCTAAGCCCGAATTCTTGAAATCATTTGCATTTACTTTAAGGTGGAAGCTACAAGGATTCTCCGAAACTTTAGGGACCCCAAATATGACTTAACGGTTTGGAAAAAAATATTTGAAATGGGTTGATTTTTTTTTAAAAAGGAAAATTATTGGGGTTGGGGATTTAGCTCAGTGGTAGAGCGCTTGCCTAGGAAGCGCAAGGCCCTGGGTTCGGTCCCCAGCTCCGAAAAAAAGAAGCAAAAAAAAAAAAAAAAAAAAGGAAAATTATTTTTACACTCCAGATTTTATTCCCCTCCTGGTCCACCCTCTGACTATTCCATATCCCATACCCCCGCACCCCACCTCCACCAGGATGTCCCCCCCCCACCTCCCAGCTCACTCTCCCACCCCTACCCCACAAGACCTCTCTACTCCCTGGGGCCTCCAGTCTCTTGAGCATCTTCTCTGACTGAACCCAGACAGGGGAGTCCTCGGTTGTATATGTGTTGGGGGCCTCATCTCAGCTGGTGCAGCTGCCTGGTTGATGGTCCAGTGTCTGAGAGATCTAGGGGTCTAAGTTAGTTGAGACAGCTGGTCCTCCTACAGGGCCGCCCTCCTCCTCAGCTTCTAGCTTTCCCCTAACTCAAGCACAGGGGTCAGCAGCCTCTATCCATTGGTTGTGTGTAAATATCTGTCTCTGACTCTCTCAGTTGCTTGTTGGGTATTTTGGAGGGCAGTCTTGATAGGTCCCTTTATGTGAGCACTCCATAGCCTCAGTAATAGTGTCAGGCCTTGGGGCCTCCCCTTCAGCTGGATCCCACTTTGGGCTTGTTGCTGGGCCTCCTTTCCCTCAGGCTCTTCTCCATTTTTGTCCCTGAGGTTCTTTCAAACAGGATGAATTATGGGTCAGAGTTTTGACTGTGGGATGGCAACCCCATCTCTCACTTGATGCTCTGTCTTCTGCTGGAGGTGGACTTTACAAGTTCCCCATCCCCACCGTAGGGCATTTCATCTATGGTCTCTCCTTTTGAGTCCTGAGAGTCTCTCACCTCCCATGTCTCTGGTACAGTCTGAAGGGTCCCTCAACCTCCTAACTCTTCAGGTTGCCTGTTTCCATTCTTTCTGCTGGCCCTCAGGGTTTCAGTCCTTTTCTCCCTCCCAATACCTGATCATGCTCTTCTCTTCCCCTCCCTGTCCCCTTTCCCACCTAAGCTCCTCCCTCCCTGCCCCCTCCTGTGACTACTTTCTTCTCCCTCCCAAGTGGGATTGAGGCATCCTGACTTGGGCACCTCAGCTTATTAACCATTTTGAGTTCTGTAGACTGCATCTAGCTAGGGTATTCTGTTGTTTATTTGTTTTCTTTTTTTGGCTAATATCCACTTATTAGTAAGTACATACCATGCATGTCATTTTGGGTCTGAGTTACCTCACTCAGGATGATATTTTTCTAGTTCCATCCATCTGCTTGCAAAACTCAGGATGTCCTCATTCTTAATAGCTGAGTAGTGTTCAACCACACTTTCTGTATCCATTCTTCTGTTGTGGGACATCTAGGTTGTTTCCAGCTTCTGGCTATCACAAACAAAGCTGCTATGAACATAGTGGAACGTGTGCTCCCGTGGCCAGGTGGGGCATCTTTTGAGCATATTCCCAAGAGTGGTATAGTTGGAACATGAGGTATTTCTACTTCCAATTTTCTGAGGAACCTCCAGATTGATTTCCAGAGTGGTTGTAACAGCTTGCAATCCCACCAGCAATGGGGGAGTATTCCTCTTTCTCCACATCCTTGCCAGCATCTGCTGCCACCTGAGATTTTGATCTTAGCCATTCTGATTGGTGGAAGGTGGAATCTCAGGGTCATTTTGATTGGATTTCTCTGATCACTAAGGACTTTGAACATTTCTTTAGGTGCTTCTTAGCCATCAGGCTTCCTCTGTTGTGAATTCTCTGTTTAGTTATATACTCCATTTTTTGATTGGGTTGTTTGCTTTTTTGGTGGTTAGCTTTTTGAGTTCTTTATATATTTTGAATATTAGCTCTCTATCAGATGTGGGGTTAGTGAAGACTTTCTCCCCAATCTGTAGGTTGCTAATTTGTCCTTTTGACAATGTCCTTTGCCTTACAGAAGCTTTCCAGTTTCATGAGGTCCCACTTATCAATTCCTGATCTTAGAGCGTGAGCCATTGGAGTTCTGTTTAAGAAATTTCCCCCTGTGCTAATGAGTTCAAGGCTCTTTCCCACTTTCTCTTCTATTAGATTGAATGTATCTAGTTTTATGTTGAGGTCCTTGACCACTTGGACTTGAGCTTTGCAAGGTGACAAATATGGGCTTATTTTCATTTTTCTACATACAGACTGCCAATTAGACCAGCATCATTTATTGAAGATGATTTCTTTTTTCCATTGTATATTTTTGGCTTCTTTGTCAAAGATCAAGTGTGTGTAAGTGTGCAGTTTTATTTCTGGATCTACAATTTTATTCCATTGATCAATGTGTCTGTCTCTGTACCAATACCGTGCAGTTTTTATCACTATTGCTCTGGAGTAGAGCTTGAGGTCAGGGATGGTGATTCCCCCAGCCATTCTTTTATTGTCAAGAATTGTTTTTGTTATTCTTTTTTTTTTTTTGGTTCTTTTTTTTTGGAGCTGGGGACCGAACCCAGGGCCTTGTGCTTCCTAGGCAAGCGCTCTACCACTGAGCTAAATCCCCAACCCCCTGGTTTTTTTTTTTTTTTTTTTTTTTTTTTTTTTTGCCTTTCCAGATGAATTTGAGAATTGCTCTTTCCATGTCTTTGAAGAATTGTGTTGGGATTTTGATGGGGATTGCATTGAATCTGTAGATTGCGTCATAGGATGACCATTTTCACTGTTAATTCTGCTAATTCATGAGCATGGGAGATCTCTCCATTTTCTGAGGTCTTTTTTGATTTCTTTCTTGAGACACTTGAAGTTATTGTCATACAGATCTTTCACTTGTTTGGTTAGAGTCACACTAAGATATTTTATATTATTTGAGGCTATGGTGAAGGAAGTTATTTCCCTAATTTCTTTCTCAGCCTGCTTTTCATCTGCATAAAGGAAGGCTACTGATGTATTTGAGTTAATTTTATATCTGGCCACTTTGCTGAAGTTGTTTATCAGCTATAGAAGTTCTCTGGTAGACTTTTTGGGGTCCCTTATGTGTACTATCCTATCAAGTGCAAATAGTGATAGCTTGATTTCTTTGCCAATTTCTACCCTCTTGATCTCTTTTTGTTGTCTTATTGCTCTAGCTAGAACTTCAAGATCTACATTGAATAGATATAGAGAGAGTGGGCAACCTTGGCTTGTCCCCGATTTTTAGTGGGATTGATTCAAGTATTTTTCCATTTAATTCGATATTGGCTCTTAGTTTTCAGTAAATTGCTTTTATTATGTTTAGGTATGGACCTTGAATTCCTGATCTCTCCAATATTTAAAAGAAAAAAAGCCCCTGCAGGAGCCTTTTAAGATAATGGGCTCCTCCTCTTCAAAGGCACACACTTCCATTCACATAAAAACTCTTAGAGACCTGGTGCTTCTCTTCTTTGCCCTCCTCTTATTCTGAAAGCTATCCTGACATCCTTAAATGAATGGCTGGGCTGTGTACACCATGCCCTGCCACAGGCCTCCATGTCTGTGCTCTCAGTTCCTTTCCACAGGATGGAGGATGTTAGCTCAGTAGGATAAGAAGTAACTAGGCATTTCGTCCCTTAAGATCCGTCAGGCAATGGGCTGGAGAGAGACTGCTCAGTGGGAGAGAGCACTGCTGTTCTTGTAGAGAACCCAAGTTCAGTTTCCAGCACCCACACGGTGCCTCACAGTTGTGTGCAACTCCAGTTCGAAGAGATCAAATGCCCCTGGCCTCTGCAGGGGCACTTCTGTGCACATATTCACACGAGAACACAAATACCTATGCACAATTACTGGGCATGGAGGCACATGCCTTTAATCTGGCAGAGGCAGAGACATGTGGATCTCTGTGAGTTCGGGGACAGCCTGGGCTACATAGTGAAAATTGTCTAAAAAAGACAACAAAACAAAATATTAAAAAACAAAAAAGAGCAGGCAAACCCAGATATGGTGGTGTGTGCTTTAATCCTAGCACTGGGACAGCGGAGACAGATCTGTGGGGCTCACTGGCCCCAAGGATCAAGGTCAGGGAGAGATTGTCTCAAAAGTAAGGAAGAAAAAAGGAAGGTGGGCTGTGCCTATCCCTCTACACCCGGCACACACACATGCATGTGCATACACACATGCACACTCACACACATACACATATGCACACATACCCACATACATATAATACACATGCACACTCACATACATATATGCCCATGCACACACATGCATACTCACACCCACTTAAACTCACACATACCCACATACATATACATACACACATGCATACACATGTATACTCATACATACATATACACACATATGCTACACATAGCATACTCTTACACATACACACATACATATACATGCACATGAACATGCACACTCATGCATATATACATATACACACGCACATGCAAACACATGCACACACATGCACACTCATACACACTCACACACATACACACACCAGCAGGTATCATGACTAGAGTTTGTCAGGTGCAAACTTCACATTCACTCCTAACGGTAGGAAGACTTCGAAGAGTTATCTTGTTTCTGCAGGGACAACGCTAAGGCCTGGGAACTTCAATATGTGCCCAGCACCTCAGCATATCAATGGAGGGCAGAGGGTGGTCTTCAGTGTTGCTGGGGCAGGGCTGACATTTGCTCGGTTCCCACCCTACCCTCTTTCAGACACCTACCTCTGTCTAGAGCCTGCTGATGAAAGCCAGTCCGTGCACCCACTGGTCTCACGACCGTGACAGTGCCTGAGCATGGTCTACAGAGAAACTTTCCACGGAGATGCTCGTCATACGCGAGTACAATCTGATTATTTCCCTGACTCCTCCCCTAATTCATTCCAGATCCATCCTCAGCCCTCACCACTACATATAATTTTTTTAATTTTAACTTTTAAGTTTTTTTTGGGACAGGCTTTCTCTGTGTAGTCTTGGCTCTTTTGGAACTTGCTTTGTAGACCAGGCTGGCCTCGAACTTAGAGATCTACCTGAACATTTTAAATTCTATTTAACAGTTCACTAAGTGCAGTTTGTGCTGCCCCCGCCCCCGCCATGCTCATGGCCCTTCACATGGTTGATCCATCAGAGGCCACGCCCTTAAAGGAAACTCCCTCTTTTCCAGCAGCCATCAATATCTCCTCAGCCAGGAGTGGTGGCTTATGAGCCCCTCCCACCTCCATCCTGGAACGGTGATTGGCTTGATCCTGGCAGACCGCCACAGCTGCTCTGAGGTCACGAGTCCACCAATCTTGTCACATCCAGAAGACCCTGGTTCACGGTGGTCCTCTCCAGCCTCTGGTTCTTACCACCATTCCACACCCTCTTCTTTGATGGTCTCTGAGTCTTGGGGTTGGGGGTTGAGACAGATGACCATTTGTGACTGAGCACCGTGCCGCACGTATTCCTTGCAGTGTGACCGGTTGTGAGTTTCAGCATTAACTACTGTCTTCTGCACCAAGAACCTTCTCCTGTGGGGTCTCAGAGCTGTGCTGATCTAATTCCTGGCAGATTTAAATTTCTCCAGAAATTAAAAAGCAAAAGAAACAACAACAAAGCAGCCTAGCGTCTCACATGGGAGAGACTTGGGGTTTGGTGACAGGACCTCCGCAGAATTGCTTTGGTGGCCAAGGGGTGTCATCTTGGCATCCCTGTGGCTCCCATATAAGCAAACATAAGGAAAAGAAGGGGGCAGGAGGATTCTGACTGGGTTCCTCACAAGGGGCAGCATGTTATGTGGGGTTCAACAGCCCGGCTCAGGTGGCCGGCAGGGCCCAGTGTAGCTTTTCTGAGAGGATTTTCTGTTCCCTCACACTCTTGGATGAGGCTAAGGAGAAAAAAAAAACCAACCTGTTTCTTTATTAATGATGCTTTTTGCAGAGTTAGATTAAGCACTGATTAAAGGCAAGATGTAAGTACTCTCTCAGTCACTTCTCTGCTTACAAGGCTTCCTTCACGACTCTTTAAAATCACTTTGGCTCCCTTCCCGTTTGCTGTCCTCCCTGCGCTCCACCCAGCTTCCCAGCTGCCCCTCCCAGAGCTCTAGCCTACTGCCAAGAGCGAGAATCTCTGGAGCCATACGGTGCCCTGATCCTCCGTACCAGGAAGACAGGTAAGCCTTCTGGGCTGGGCCGAACCCAATCCTCTGTCTTTTCAGTCTAGGGCTTGGTATTTAGAGACCTTCATGTGTTTGTGTCAGACTGAGATCAAGCCCCTTTGTAACCATATCCCATTGAAATCAGAGGTGGAGACCAGGTAGGAGATGCGTGGTCAGGTATTAGAGCCCATCATCGAGTCTCACAGAGTGGGGAGGAGTTGGCAGGAGGGGCTGCCCGGCTCTGACAGGTGCTCACCAGCCTGGGGGCTTGATGTGAGCAGGTGGTGTTTTCTAGACAAGGTATGCTTGAATCTTACTGAAATCTGAGGTTCTGGTACCAATCTAAATATTTTCTGGGCTCGTTGTGCACACTTAATCAGAAATCACCGTGCGGTTTCTTGGTTGGAGAGTGGTTTCTTGTGGCTGGCTTTGGACAGGGGTCCTTGTGTGAACGTCTGCTCACTTGCTTCTTGGTTTTCTTATGGAATCTATTGATGGGGAGGTGGCGTTCTTTCCGTTGCAATCTACATTAGTACATATTAATGACTTAGTGGTAATCATGGCTTAGAACTTGGTCAGTCCACCATGCAGTGTGGACAAGGAGGTACCTTGGAGCCTGCCTGCCTGGGTGGATGGGTGAGGTGACCTGGTAGGGGGCGGTGGGATGCCTGTGACAAAGATGGGAGGGGGCCTGTCACACACAGTGAGGGAGCCAAAGACCTTGTCAGCCCTACTGGAGACTGGGTGGCTTTCTCCTCCTGACTGTGTGCTCCTTTTGACTGTGTGCTCCTGCCTTCCTTGGGTTTGACCAACTTGGTGGAATTCCAGGGCAGCTGAGAGCTTGAGACCTGGAAACTGGGCCCGAGGGTCTCCAGAACGTGCATACAGGACCCCAGGCAAGGCTTTTGACTTCTCTAAGCCTCGGTGCCTTCTTGTGTCAGGTTGCCATGTTGCGATGCTGCCTACCTTTTAGATTTTCACAAATAATTGGAGGAGAGCTTAGCTTACAGTCATTGTTAACTCATGAATGTCCGTATGACTGGTGACATTCTACGACATGGACATTCTACGACTCACCCTCCTAAGTGAGTCTGGTGGGCAGGTTGCCAACCTTTCATGATGTCCCACACATTTCTCCTACTGGTTGGGGTAAAGTGTGAGGGTCTGACCAGACAACTTCCTAGAGAGAAAATGAAAGCAGTCCACTAGTTGGGAACCCTCCTCTGAGAGGGCAGAAGGACATTTGCTTCACGAGACTGTTCCAAGACCAGCATGAGATGATGCAGGCTACACGCCCACAGTTTCACCTGGAACAGGTTAAGCACTGTTAAACAGCATCTGAGTCCGTTAAAGTGTTTGTCATGCGGGGCTCAGTGAGCAGATGACCATGTACAGTTGTGTGCAAGTGACAATGACGGTCATGTTTTACATGACCGTGAAAAGGAGAGTGAGAAGAGTATGCCAACACATTAACCCTGCATGTGTTGGGCGACTGTGGCTTGTGATCATTTCCTGTTTGTGCTTTCTAAACCTTATTGAATGAATGGCTTTACTAGCTGCAGCAGGAAGCAGATGGCTCTCCAAATTGGGCATTTTGGGACTGTTTTATGAAAGGGACCTTGCAAGAAGGTGCAGTCAGATCTCAGTGACAGAAATGAGCAGTTCTTGTCTGGTGAGGGTGGGGGCTATAACACATCACATCAGAAGGCCTTAGGGAAGGCAGGACCAGACAGAGACATGCAGATGGCAACCTACTGGCGGGGCTGATGGCCAACACCAGAAAGAGGCAGGAGGATATTCCTGACCCCTCTCTGTTCCCCTCAGGGTTACCTGTGAGTGCGTTTACTGTCTAGACACAACCTGAGTACAAGGGATTCCAACCCTTGAGCTAAATGTGGGTCACCTCAGGGCATGATGGAGCAGGGTGAGAGGATGAAGGACAAGCTGGTGCAGCACAGTGGGTCATGTGACTTCGAGAGACTCTAAATGGAGCCCAGAGCCTGCGTGCAGACACCAGTGCCTTCGTGCTGGGACTCCCACGGTCTAGGACACAGACCCAATAACGTCAGCTCTTCAGGGCCACTTCACCTCTTCCTGAGGCCTCATCGTCACCAATTCATCATTTACTTCTGGCCACTGGCGTCTGAACCCCCAATTTCTTCACTTAACAAGCTTAAGTAGAAGTCACAGGAGTGTCTGTCAGCGAGAGGAAGAAGGGAGAGTTTACTGAGTGTCTTCTGCCCCTCCTCAGGTCCTTCTTGCTTTGCCATTCGTATTTTTCTGTTTATTTATTCTTTAATATTTTTGTTACTGCATGTTGACTGCACGGGACTGTGGGCGTCATTGTGTTTTCATATGTGCAAATAACACCCTTTGACCCTGCTCGTGACTCTCTCATTTCTTTCCTCTTCCTCAATTACCCTCTTTATCCCCCCACCCAGATCCGCATCGGAGAGTAAAAATGTAATTCTTGCCTTCGTCTGGCTGATGTCACTGAACATGGTCGTCTCCAGTCCAACCTGTCTTGCTGCAGGCAGCGCGTTCTCATTCTAATTTACTGTCGAGCAACATACACAGATTTCATTCAAAGGCGCACTTGTCGGTTGCTGAGCTTTGAGGTGGATCCCCAAAGCTGGATACCGTGAAGGGTGGCCCAGTAACTTCGGGCGTGTGGGTATCTCTGTCCGATGCTGTCCTCGAGTTGTTAGGGTGTGAAATTAGGCGTGCTGTATCTGGTTCGTACTGTGGCTCTAGTCTCGTTGGAGCCTCCACCCTGATTTCACAGTGACTTAAGTGGTTTCCGTTCCCACCTGCAGTGGGTGAGGTTCGATTTCCCAGGCGCCTGAGCATTCTTTGCTTTTGTCTTAAGTGGTAGGCAATCTAATTGGTCTCTCTCCTTCTCTCCCTCCCTCCTTCCTTTTCTCCCTCCCTTCCACCTCCCTACCCCTCTTCCCCCTCCTCCCCCCCCATACGGGGATTAAATTAGGGCCCCACCCCTGCTAGGCAAACGTTCCACCATTGAAGTGTATCTCCAGCCTTAGATGGGATCTCAGTACATCTTTGATTGGCATTTTCTTGGTGGGTAAGGATGGCGAACACTTTCCCTATGTATTATTAGTCACTTGTACTACCTACTCTTTCGAGGGTCTGTGTCATCCTTTGCCCACTTTTGTTGTTGTTGTTGTTGTTGTTGTTGTTGTTGTTGTTGGAACGATCTTATATTGGGGGAGGGTTCATCAACCCTTCCTCATGGCTGCCAGCACGTTGTTCAGCTCCTCCCACTTTCTCTTGGCGCAGATGCGCACTCCCACCCTCTTCTGGATGAACTTGAGTGCGCACTTGTCCTTGGACAACTCCATGGCGTGCCGCTTGTAGGGTGACACGAAGCTGCACACCTCTCGGATCATGTCTGACAGGAACTTGGTGTGCTTGGTGAGGTGCCAGTTGTGGCTTGGAGCCCGCAGCGCCCACTGCGTCTCGGTGTGACGGTTTTCGTCAACCGTGGCCCTTGTTGAGGCCCCTGGCCATGGGGTAGCGCAGGGCCCTGGCTGCTGCTCTTTGATGGCAGCCGGGATAGGAAGCTTTTGCCCACTTCTTGATCGTCTGTCTAATTTGTTCTCTTGGTGTTTACCTTCTTTATACATGCTGGATACTAATCCTGTGTTGGACGAATGGCCAGGAAAGATTTTCTCCCATTTTGTAGGCTATCTGCTCAACTCTGCTTATTTTCCCATTGTTATGCAGACACATTTTAGATTGATAAAATCCCAGTTGTCAGTTCTTCCTATCATTGTCTTAGCTACTGGAGTCCTCTTTCGAGAGGCAGTCATTTCTCCTTCAGTTCTTTGTTGTGCATAGGTACAAAATGACACAGGGAAGGTCTTATCTGGTTATGTTTAGATGCTTCTTATACCTGTGTGTCCTTATCTTTCCCAAGATTTGGGAGGGTATTTTCTTGTTTGCCTACCATTTTCCTAAAGAATGTCTTTTGTCTATTTCTTCGTGTCTTCAGCACAATAATATGTAACGCCAGTCTTCTATTTTTGAGACAGAATCTCATGTAGCCCAGGCTGGCCTCAAATTCACCATGTAGCCAAGGATGACCCTGAACTTCTGGTCCTCTTGCTTCTGCCCTCTAGAGTTCTTTCATGTTTCTTTCATAATTTCTTAGTTTTTTTTTCTTTATTACTGCCTGGTTTTTCTGATTCATCACTCTGTTTAAGTCCTGAAATCCCCTTCTTTAGATTGAGCTTGACCCCACGTGGGGCTCTCTGCTCAGGTATCTTTATTAGCTCAACAACCATTTCCTTTCCAAGACTCTCTTTGCTTCTGAAAATGTCCATCTTTGCAATGAGTTCCTGTCCACACCCTATTTTGTCTTTCTTAATTGTTCCACGATTTTCTGCAATCCATTGATCTTTTAGAAACGAATTGTTTTGAAATCTTGACATTCCGTCCACTGCGACCTCTCTTGGGTTGGTTGCTGGTGACTCTCCAACCCTTGGAACAGTCTTCTGCCTTCTTTCACTATCTTCATTATATCCCAGTGTTGGGATCAACCGCTGTGTCTGTATAGACATATGTTTTACTTTAAAACACTTTAATTTTTTTGAAAACAACTGTTTTATAGGTACCTGTGTTCTGTCTACACGTATGTCTGTACACTACGTGTATGAAGCGCCCAAGACCAGAAGACGGTGTTGGATCCCTCGGAGCTGGATTTGTGGATCATTATGAACCACTGTGTGGGTGCTGGGATTTGAACCCTGGTCCTCTGGGTTCCAGTCATAGCCCTTAACCACTGAACCATCTCTCCAGCCCCATTTTCTGCTTTCATGTGAGAGTCATTCTAGGACCAGGTTTCTCTTAAAGATGCACCCTGAGGTTTGGGCTAGTTCAAATGGCATTTTGTAGTAGTTTCCTTGTTACATCTTAAACAAAATTTTGTTGCATCCCTCCCCGCATCTGTATTCCATGGCATGGTGTGGAAGTTAGAAGACGACTTACTAATTGGTTCTCTCCTTCCACCACATGGATCTAGGGCAGTGAGCTTAGCTTATCCGCCTTAGTGGCAAGCACCTCTACCCCCTGAGCCATCTCTCCAACCCTTGTTACTTCTTTTGATAAATGCATTTTGAATCAATGCAATCTATGTTAGATCCGGAGGGTATTTCTTTTCCAGTGGGTCTCCCAAGAGTGTGGCATTACAGCAGGTCCAACAGATATACCATGGACAGTGTGTTTCACTCTCTGTAACTGTAGCTTTCGTCTCAGCAACAATGTATATTCGGCAGTTCTATCTTAGCGACCTATGGACCTATGCTGTGGACTCCAGCAGGTGTCAAGCATGTGGTCCTTTTGTTCTTTCTCTCTACTGTTGCTGTGGAGATAGGTCTCCTGGCCCTCACACATACCTGGAGTCTGGTCATCAGTTTTTTATGGCTTTGGTGCTTTTATTTCCCCAATTCTTTTAAAGCATTGTTTGAAGGTGACTGTGTGTCCAGATGCTAACTCTTGGGGCTGGAGAGATGGCTAAGTGGTTAAGAGCACTTGCTGCTTTTTCCAGAGGACCAGTTTACAATATATACACCCAGGACCCTTAAGCATACAGAAGATGTCTGCCAGTTCCTCCTATCCCTTGTCAATGCTATGCCCCAAGGTTCTGCCCTGCCAGTGTGGCAGCCCTTTCTAGTCTACCCCACAGAGAGTCAATACCCAGACCTTGGCACCTCAGCACCCATTTCTGTAGCCTTCCTGGACACTATCCCTTGAGGGTGAGCCCCAGGGCAAGCTGAGTGCCATCCCCATCCTGAGAGCTGTGTTTCTGGGCCAAGGGTGAAGATGGAGGAGAGGTACTACCCGGTGATCTTCCCGGACGAGCGGAATTTCCGCCCCTTCACTTCCGACTCTCTGGCTGCCATAGAGAAGCGGATTGCTATCCAAAAGGAGAGGAAGAAGTCCAAAGACAAGGCGGCAGCTGAGCCCCAGCCTCGGCCTCAGCTTGACCTAAAGGCCTCCAGGAAGTTACCTAAGCTTTATGGTGACATTCCCCCTGAGCTTGTAGCGAAGCCTCTGGAAGACCTGGACCCATTCTACAAAGACCATAAGGTACGTTCACATGCAGGTGGGATGTCCCCTTCCTGTGCTCACACGTGCATTACTGGGTCTCTGAATCCAGTCTCTGAATCTGGGTCAGTGGCAGGCAGGCACACCTCCTTTCCTTTGCCATCACCCCATCTTTGTAGCTCTTACTTGTTTCCTCTAAGAAAAAGAAAGAGATGAGGCAGACTGTGCCGAAAGGTTAAAAGGTCAGCACAGGAAACAGTTATAAACAAAAAGAACATAGTGGTCAGTCAGGACAGGAAGTAGGGCCTCCCTTGAGCCTGGCTTCATGACTCCAGACAAATGTACACCCAGATCCTCACTTCCTATGTCTAGAGTGGGAACAATGTCTGATCTCCCTACTCCAAGGTAAGACATGCAGTCAACAATTCACAGTGCTGCACCGGGAAGGGGAAGGGACGTCCTTTTCAGCAAGAGCATCACCTCCCAAAACATTTGGACCATATGTAGGCTTTCTAAGCTGTTAAAGTGAGATTAACGAAGGTCAAGCTGATAGTTGATGTAAGGTAGGTGCTCAGCCATTGAAAGCTGGGTCCCTGTTAATCAAGTGAGCTTGTGCAATTCTACGTGACCCTCACAGCAACCTATGGAAGCCTCCATGGTTTACCCACGACCTATAATTCTGATTTTTTTAAAAAAACAATTATTTATCTATCTTTGTTATGAATGTGTATATGCATGTGTCATGGGCATGTGTGTGGACAGAGGATGATTTCAGAGTTGGACCTCTCCTACCGTATGCACCCTGGGGTCTGCCTCTCCCGCTTGGCGAGTGTCTTCAGCTGCTGAGCGATCTCACCACCCCCTAGAGGGAATTCTTCTTTTTCCAAATTAGTTTTTATCTGTGTGCATGGGTGTTTTTGTCTGTAGGTGTGTCTATGTACCATGGAGACTAGAAAAGGGGGTAAGGTCCCCGGAACTGGGGTTACACATGGTTGCAAGCTGCAATGTAGGTGCTGGCAATTGAACCCAAGTCCTCTGGAAGAGCAGCCGGTGTTCTTAACTACAGAGCCATTGCTCCAGCCCTCTCTGATGCAATTCTTGCTGTAAATTCTAGAATGACTTCAGAATGAGGAAGTCTGATTCCTGAGCTGTCCTTGGCTCCTTGAAAGCCTGGGCTGTGAGGCCACCCCCCCAGCCCTCTGAGGGGATTCCTTCTTTGGAAAGACCCAGGCGTCCTTGCTGTTTCATGGTTCAGCAGAGGTTGGAAAGTCCCTCATTAGACCAGGTCTGGGAGCTTGGGAAAACTTTTAGTATAACGACCATGGTGCTAAGACCACCTTTTGCTGATACCTGTGACCTCTTAAGAGTCGTTTCCTGGGTGCATGGTCTGTAAGTGGGGACCCTAGAGTTGCCAGACCAAATGGGGATGGGCCATTTAGAGGAAGTTGGGAATATATGTGGAAGGGACAGAGAGAAGAAGGAGAAAAAAAAACACCCCACTTCCTTGTTTCTCCTTTCATTATGCCCCAGAATCCCAGGTATCTCTTGGAGACATGGTTGTCAGAGGAGAGTTAGTCAGGAGAATTCTCTTTGTCCTGGAGCTGGGTAGGAAGCCGGCAGGACAGGCAATAGCTCATGAGCTTCAGACTCCTGGAGGGCAGGCTCTGGTTTTAGGGCCACCCCTTCCTTCCTAGTTTGGGCTTGTCCTTTGATCTGGAAGGCATGTTTTGAGCCCTGCATGCCTATGGTCTCATGTGGTATGTGTGCTCAAGAGTGACGAGAGAGCCCTTTACCCTACAGATGAGGAACGGAAAGTTTATAAGGTCAGACAACTGGGAATGAATCTCAAGAGTTCTTTAGCTCTTGGCAACTTAGCGTCCCCCTCCTTTAGAGGCTCCTACTGAGGAGAGAGTTGGAGATGAGTCCGAGAGCAGGTAGGAGGAGCTGGTCCCTATCCCTCTAGTCATTAAAGCCCTGGCAAGTGTTGTTAAATGCACCATTAGCTGAAATATTTAAAGCAATGAGAGGAATCTCCAGAAGAGCCAGAGTACACAGGGGCAGAGCTGTACTGTACCTCCCTGTCATTGGTGGTGATTCTCTTCCCCTTGTCATCAGGGGTGGCCATCCTCTCTGTGGCATCAGGGGTGGCTGTCCTCAAAGAGAAGGTCATTATCAGTCCTGAAATGGTCTGTATACTCAAAGGAAGGGCACAGAGCCCTCTTAACAAGTCTTGGGCTCATAGACTCCCAGCACTGAAGGAGCCCCATGGCCCTAAGACTGACAGACACTGTGGCCGTACTTTTCCTTGCAGACAGATGGCTTCCAGGTCAGTATGTCCAGCAACTCCCTGATGGGAAGGAGGTGGCTAGAATGCTCTGGTGTAGAGCCTATGCTACACTATTCTTCTAGCTTTGCCCTCTAACCTGAGAACATGCTAGACCATGAGGTTAAGTGGGATTTCCCCTCACACCAAAGGAGCAGCGGAATGGGGTACCAGAATGGCCCTCACTCTGTGATCTGTCATCCTCAGAGCAGCAAGGAGAGCAGATCAGCTGTCAAAGGGAGAGTTTGGGGTGGATGGCAGAAGCTAGTGAGTGACAAGCCGCTGTCCAGAGCTGCTCAGGGACACGTGTCAGGAGGAAGAACGGAGCACAGTGCATATGCTGGTTGGTTTGAGAAAATGCCTTCGTGAGATTGGCCCGTGGACAAGTCTGTGGGGGCACTTTCCTGATTAGTGACTGGCGTGGGAGGGCCCAGCCCACTGTGAGAGGTGCCACTCTTGGGTAAGTGGTCCTGGGGTGTCTAAGAAAGCAAACTGAGCAAGCTATGGGGAACAAGCCAGCAAGCAGTGCTCCTCCATGCCTTCCCTTCAGTTCCTGCCTCCAGGTTCCTGCCCTGACTTCCTGTCATGATGGACTGTGACGGGATGTGTGAGCTGAGCAAATCCTTTACCCCCAAGAAGCTTCTGATAATGAGCTTCGTCCAAGCGACAGAAGGGAAACTAAGGTAGCCCACTGGGCTTTGTAGAGGGGGGACTCGTCATCTGGCAGAACTGCCCTGTATCCAGCATCTGTAGACCTGCTTCTAAAGGCCAGTAGAGGCCCCATCCCTGACAGATGGCTAAACCTCCATGCACAGGGGCAGTGCCCACCTCCTTCCTCAGGCAACGACCACAGGTAGATCTGCCCTGTGTGTGTTGGGGGCTGAGAGGAGGCCTTTGTGTGTTAGTTACTCTCCCTGGAGTTGGGACAAACCCCTGACATGAAGCGACGTAATGGAGGAAGTATTAATTTTGACTTACGCCTTGAGGGCTATAGTCTGTGAGGTCAGGAGCGGGAGGCAGCTGGAGTGCGTGGTGGCCGGTCACTCGGCTCCCGCAGTCAGGAAGCAGAAGGAGATGAACGCTGGTGCTCAGCTCACTTCCTTTTACTCAGTTGGGACTCCAGACTGTGAGGTGCGGCTGCCCACATTTGGGGTCTTCCCACCTTAATTAATACAATCTAGACAGTCCTTTCACAGAGATGCACAAAAACCGTCAACATTATACATCATACTGTGTCACACCTGGTGACTTTTTCCTTGGAACAGTCTGCATTTGTTTATTTAATCAATTAATTAATCTCTCTCTCTCTCTTTCTCTCTCTCTCTCTCTCTCTCTCTCTCTCTCTCTGTGTGTGTGTGTGTGTGTGTGTGTGTGTTGTATGATGTCTTAGCACATGTGTGATGGTCATAGGACAAATTGCCAGTATCAGTTCTCTCTTACCATCATATGGGTCCTCCGGGTTGAACTCGGTTCTCCAGATTTGGTGGCAGGCACCTTCACCTCTTAAGCCCTCTTGCCTGCCCCTGAAGTAGTTTAAAGGTTAGAAGCAGATCGGTTATTTCATTAGAGCTGCTCACACCTGCTGCATACCCATAGAGTCTCTTTGTAGCTTAAGACAAATTGCAAATATTTCTTTGAGAGTGGTAGCCTTTTAAGAGGCTGGCTACGTGCTTGTGGCTGTTTAAGCTTAGTTTCTGTGCATTCTCCTTCTAGTCCTGACTCTATACATACATACTGTGAATGTCAGCACCAAAGATTTCCTTGCCCAGATATGATACCATACCCTGGCTTCTAGGGCTTCAAGGCTGTGCTCTCCAGTGTGCCCTGTGATGTAAACAGCCCACAGCACAACGCTCATCTTGAGGCCGATGGGAGCAGCTGGCCTCCAGAGTCTCAGGGTCAATAATTCTGCCACCAGAGACTGCCGTTATTAGGGCTCTGGATGTGGTTTCCCTAGAACTTTTTCTAATGGGTCTTGGAAGAATGCTGTCTTGCCAGTGTGTTAATATTTTCACGTTGTGATTTTTCTTCACAGACATTCATGGTGTTGAACAAGAAGAGAACAATTTATCGCTTCAGCGCCAAGCGGGCCTTGTTCATTCTGGGGCCTTTTAATCCCCTCAGAAGCTTAATGATTCGTATCTCTGTCCATTCATATCCTTTCTCCAAGTCCATGCCGGGAAACCAGTGTGAGCCCCAGGGGTCCGTGTGTGCTCTGTTGCCACTATTACTGTTAGTTTGAGTCAGGGTCTCGTAGCTCAGGCTATCCTTGAAAGCCCCATGTAGCAGATAACCTCAAACTTTTGATCTTCCCACCTCTGCCTCCCAAGTTCTGGGATTATAGGAACATGCCGCCACACACCGTTTATGCAGTGCTGGGGGTTGAACATGGCTTCAGTATGCTAGACCAGCCCTTGACCAGCTCCATTTTCAGTGGAAGCAAATAGTCTTTGTTCTCAAGGTGCTCCTGGTGTGTTTGTGTGTGTGTGTGTGTGTGTGTGTGTGTACATGTGTGTGAGCGCGTGTGAGTGTGTGAGCAGCCGTAGCCCAGGAGCACCAGCTTCAGGAGACATGCCCAGAGGCATTTGAGTCTAAGTGAGCACAGAAGAGGCTAGGCCATTTTAGACCTGAGAGGGAAGCCAATGTGTAACCCGTACGCCTAGTTCCTGGAAACAGGGTCTGTGGTAGGAACTCTTAATTCAGGAGTACAGTAGAGAAGAACTCTCTGGAGAAGGAGGAAAGGAAGCAGGAAGGCGAAGAGGAGGGCCCAGCAGGTAGTGCGCCTGCTTAGCGTGCATCAAGTTCTGGGCTTTGCCCTCTCATGCTGCCACGGCCGCCGCAGGGGATGGGATGAGGATAAACCAGTGATGGCTGCAGTTTCAGCTAAGTCTGCCTGAGTCTGACTCTGTGGGGAGTCCCTAGATCACACGGCACCTGGATCTCAAAAGTCCAGGCTGGCCTCAGACTCTCTCTGACCCAAGAATGATGTAGAACTATTGCTGTTCAAGGTGCTGAGGTGTGAGCTGCCATGACTGGTTCCTGCAGTGCTGAGGACCCGCTGTGCATGCTGGGTAAATGCTCTTCCAACTGAGCTACAAACATTCCCGACCCAGGGACTCAGGGCGGGTTAAATCTACCTCCGAGCCTTCTTTAGAGGTCCAGAGGCTGCTCTCACAGAGAACAGATGTGTTTGTGCGCAAGCTCAGAGATCCCCACCACAATGGCAGTCTGTCGCCTCCTGCGGTGTCTCGCCTTAACGGGTCCTGGCACAGTCTTTAGCATGTTCATCATCTGCACGGTGATCATCAACTGTATGTTCATGGCGAATTCTATGGAGAGAAGTTTCGACAACGACATTCCCGAGTGAGTATCGTCCCTGCGTCCACAAACCCCGAAGTCTTGCTGAGGGGCTCAGAATGAGGCTCCCTTGGTAGAATGCTTGCTTGAAACCCTTGGTTCTGTCTCCAGCACTGCAGAAGCAGCACAGAGGTTCACACTGTGGTCTCAGCACTTGGGAGGTAAGGCTGGAGGATCAGAAGGTTCAAGGACATCTTCGGATAGATAATTGAACTTCAGGCCAGCCTGGGCTACAGTAAAACCCTTCTCCAAAATCAAAACCACAAAACCAAAAAAATCCCCAAATACCTCGCCCCCCGCAACCCCCAAAAGTATGCTTTAAAGAACGAGTGTCTTAAGTTGGAGATGAGCGGGGGTGGGGGGGTGGGGGTATAGGAGTGGATCTCACTTCCCCAACATAAATGCTGGGAGAGCCGATTTTATTTTTGTAGATAGAAAAAAAAAGTCTTTGGAAGAATTTAAAGTATTTGTGGTAAACGGCACACACAAACTTGTCCTGATTTATTCTTTGATAATTTCATAAGTGAATGTGTTTAGATCCTATGCCTGCCCTCCAACCATATACATTTCTTGTGTCTGGATTTTAAATTCTTTGTGTTCACAAAGCTTTACGAGGATCTATTTTGATAGATATATGACAGTTTACATGGTAACTATAATTACGCAAAGCCTCTAGCATTTTAGTGTTAGCATCCTCACAGCCATCATTTTATATAAAGTTACTTTTAGATTGTTATTTTTTTTCCCCTCAGGATAGATGGTTAGAAATGGCTTTCCTGGATCAAATATGTGTCACAACGCTTTTAAGTATGTGTTCATATTTTATATTTGTGTCTTGCTCATATAGTTAATATATCTACATTTTATATATTTTTTTTTTTTGGTTTTTTTTTTCGGAGCTGGGGACCGAACCCAGGGCCTTGCGCTTCCTAGGCAAGCGCTCTACCACTGAGCTAAATCCCCAGCCCCTACATTTTATATTTTAAGCACATATTCATATACCAAATATTTTCTGAAAAGTTTGTATCAGTTTATTCTGCCACCGTAAGTACTAGGAACCAATCAAATCACATTTTACATTCAAAAGTTTCTGTGGTCAAATGTTTATCTTCTTAGCCAGGCCTGGTGACAGAAGCCTGAAATTCTTCCTGGCAGTCAGGAGATGGAGCAGGATGGTCAGAAACTTGAGGGAAGCCTGGACTGCTTAGTGAGACTCCATCTAAAAAAATGCATTTAAAAATTACACATATTTCATGGTGGCTGGGAAGAAGGCTCAGCGGACAAAAGGTCACTTGCTGCTCTTGAAAAAGAACGTGGTTCAGGTCCCAGCACCCACATCGGATAGATCACAACTGCATATAGGTCCAACTCTCGGGGAATCTGACGGCCTCCCCTGGTCTCTGAGTAACCTGCATGTGTGTGCAGTGCCCACATGTGTACACACACACACACACACACACACGCCTAGGTAAAGGTAATCTTCAAAAATAGTTCTTTATATGAGTCACGACAGGACTTGTCATCCCAGAACTTTGGAAGCAGAGGCAGAAAGATTATGAGTTCAAGGTCAGTCTTGCTCACATAGTAAGATTAAGTGAAATGAAAAAATTTTTTAAAAAAATATTTCCTTACACTGGGAATTGGCGTTTCAATTTTATTACCAGCCTTTGTGTGGTACATCACGCTCTGTCTTTTACTTTCAACTCTTATTTTTCTATACTTTATTTTCATTTACATATTTCAGGTGTACAGTTTTGCTTGCATGTGTGTCCGTACACCACATGGAGGTCAGAAGAGGGCACTGGATCCTCAAAATTAGAGTTACAGACAGCTTTCAGACTCTGTGTGGCTTCTGGGAACTGAACTCAGGACCTCTGGAAGAACGAGCAGTTCCCTTAGCCACTGAGCCATCTCCCCAGCCCCTCTCACCCTCTCTGTTTGTAGCCTTCTCACCAGCACTTGACTACAGGCATGCACTGCCAAACTTGGTTCATGTGGCACTGGGATTCGAACTCTGGACCTCATGCATGCTTAGGCCAATACCCACCTCCAAGGCCCATCCCTAGGTGGCTCCTCTCTTTCCCCGTCATTTATCATATTCATTCTTTTTGTGAATGATTTGCTTTGTAGATACGTCTTCATTGGGATTTATATTTTAGAAGCTGTGATTAAAATATTGGCAAGAGGCTTCATTGTGGATGAGTTTTCCTTCCTCCGAGATCCGTGGAACTGGCTGGACTTCATTGTCATTGGAACAGCGTAAGACTGTTAAAGATTTTTGTGAGAGGTACTTGGGGTGGTAGAGGCATCCCTTCCCTTCCTTTGGGGCTCTGTGTGGATCTACAAGAGCAGCGTGGCCTGGGGTTGTGTGGATCTCTCAGCGTAGAAAAGGTTGCTTCAGAGCTACACCAGGAAGTCACTGGCCAGAGGCATTTTCCCCCATTCACTTGTGCTAGGCTCTGTAAGCACAGGGTTGTAAAAATAAAACACAAAGTAACAAAAGAGCCTCAGGAGGCTCACAGCTCAGGAGGAAAGAGAGGATTAATGTTAGTTACAAAGTGCTTGGCGGGATTAACATTAGTTACAATGTGGTTGGCAGGTTACCAGGGCAGGGGCTGCAGTACCTGTGTAGGAGCAAGTAGGGAGAACCAAGGACTCTGGGAAGTATCTTTGGCTGCTATGAAATCACGAAGAGTTTCGGTCCAGAAGTTTATTAGTTTGGGCTTTTAAGTTTAATGTTGCGTGAATTGTGGTGGTGATTTCCCACTTGGGGGCCTTTGTGTTAAAGTCCAGTGTGTGTGTGTGTGTGTGTGTGTGTGTGTGTGTGTGTGTTTGGGGGATGATGGCAGAGTCTTATTGGTAAGGTGGGAACAATCACAGGTCTTAAAAATCAAGCCAAGGAGTTCATTCAGTCTTTCTGTGGAGGGTGGGAGCCGGGAAGCTGGGAAGGGTTTTAAGTGAGAGAATGGGTGTACGCTTTTTGTTTGTTTGTGTTGTTGTTTTTTTGAGACATGGTTTTTGTATGCATACACTTGTGTGAATGCTTGTGGAAGCCAGAGATTGATGTCAGGAACATCCACCTGCTCTCCCATCTTATTACTCAGGCAGGCCTCTCAGTCAAACCCAGAGCACACGGATGTGGCTGCTCTGCATGCTCTAGGGATCGCCTGCCTCTGCCTTCTGACCACGCCCACCCAATATTTACATGAGTTCTGGGGATCCAGACATTGGAACCCAATTATGCAGGGAAAGCATTTTAAAGACTGAGCTTCCTTCCCAGACCTCCCACCCCACCCAACTTTTCATACTACAGGATACATGTGGAGGTCAGAAGACAACTTCTGGTAGTCTGCTCTCACCATCTGTCTTGTTGAGACAGGATGGCTCTTGCTTCTGTTGTACCACATATTCCAGGCTAGCCGGTCTGTGAACTTCCCAGTGTTCCTCCTGTCTCTGCTTTCTGTAGGGCCATAGGAATTCTGGAACTACAGATGTGTGCCGCTATGCCTGGATTTTTATGTGGGTTCTGGGCATTGGACTCAGGTTGTCAGGCCTGGATAGCTAGTAACTTTACCGTCTGAGCCACATCCCCAACCTCAGGGGTCCATTTTGAATTAGTTGTAGATGACTTAGGAAGAGTATTAAGATTCTTTCTTAAGGAAAACAAACAGTTTTGACACCTGAGTGATGTAGTAAATACAATAAATCACGCCAGCGTGACAGTAGTGCATCCATCTGTTGGAGGTGTTTGTGCCAGCCATTGTGGTTAGCACTTGGCCTGAGTTTTACTCATTTCAGTCACAGATGGTGCTAGGGGTGCTATTTGGCATTCGGCTCAGAGTTTAAGTTTGAAGACCACAGCTTGCATGCCCTGACTGTTGAAGATGTCCTGACTCAGAGATTAGGAGCATAGGCTCCAGAGCAGGGGTGGGGTGGGGGCTGGGGGTGGAAGGGCTCAGTTGGTAAAGTACTTGCTGTGCGCATACAAGGCTCCTGTGACTGATCCCAGCGCCCACATAAAAGCAGCTGTTTGTGGTGGTTTGTGCTTGTAATGCCAGCTCCAGTGAGGCAGAGACAGAAGGATACCATGCTTGCCCACCAGCTAGCTCAGCCCACTTGGTAAGCCCTGAGTTCAGTTAGAGACCCTGTCTCAAAATAAAAGTAAAGTGCACAGTGACTGAGGAAGACACCTGCTGCTGATCTCTGGCCTCTGTGGAGACGAGCAGTGTTGCCACACTGAGCAGCCCTGGGCTCTCCCTGTGTTTTGTCTTCTAGGATCGCAACTTGTTTTCCGGGCAGCCAAGTCAATCTTTCAGCTCTTCGTACCTTCCGAGTGTTCAGAGCTCTGAAGGCGATTTCAGTTATCTCAGGTAAGCCTGGCTCTTAGGTAAAATGCTCTCTGGCATTGAAACATTTCTGAACCAGGCAGAGCACAGGATGTGTGTGTGGCGGGGAGTGAGGGAGAGATGACTCCATAGTCAGGAGCGCTTACTGCTTTCCCAGAAGAACTGGGTTTGGTTCCAAGTATCCCTGTTGGGCAGTTGACAGCCAGTTATCTGGTTTTGCTACTGTGGATGACCCTGCCTTAAATATGGGTGTCAGATATCTCGACTGTACGTTGACCTCAGATATGCATACACCTAGGAGTGGTGTGGCAAGATTGTATGGTGGCTCTGTGTTTGTGTTTGAGGATCCTCCATATTGATTTCCATCGTGTCTGCACTACATTTATATTCCTACCAACAACATACAAGGGTTCCTTCTCCCTCCACAGGTGGCCTTAGTAGTTCCCCTCTTGACTCTTTCCCTCTCTTCTTCCCTCCTTCCATTTTCAACCTTTGGTCCTCCTCCATTCCCATTTCTTTTCTCCCTCCCTCCCCCTCCCTACACCATCCTTTCACCTCCCTCACACCATCCCACCCACACCATCCCTCCCTTTCCCTCAAGCTATCCCTCCCCCTCCCTCACATCATCCCTCCCCTTCCCTCACACCATCTCCTTCCCTCCCTCCCTCCCCCTCCCTTACACCATTCCTCTCTCTTCCTCCCTCCTTTATTCCCCCTCTGTTTCCCTCCCTCCCTCACACCATCCCTCCTCTCCCCCTCCCTCCCTTCCTCAGGCCATCTACCTCCCTCCCCTCCCTCCTCCTCTCTCTCCCCTTCCTCCAACCCTCTATAGGGGTATCCAGAAGCAAACCTCCAAGCAGTGACTCCTGCACTGACGCACTCATGTCCCCTCAAAAAATGTGTTTTTCTTTCAGTGAACTTTCAACTTGCATTTCCCTTACGGCTAAGGGTTCTGAGCATTTTTTTTTTTCATACACAGACCAAGTGTTTATTGTTCTTTTTGAAATAACAGGAACCAGTCCCATTCAAAAGAATTCAGCATGCATTACTCCTCTGAGGCTGCATTTGAGGCACTGGGAGTTTTTTAATCCCCTGGGCCATTAACACAACCAGAATTCAGACATGGCCAGTCACCAAATGCACTTCTCACACTGACCTACTATGGAAAAGTGATTTAAAGAAAAGTTCGATTTGAGAAAAAGGGCTCGATGATCTGAAATTTTTCCATGTCTTCTGGTTAAGAGTGTATCAAATCATTCTATGACAGCATTGTTCTTTAAAGTATGGTGTGAAAAATTAAAATACATATGAACTTATTTTAAATGTTTCTTATTTTAGGACCGTGGTTTCTACACAGAGAAACACAGTCTCACATAAACAATAAATGACTAAATGAATGATTAAATATTTATTTTTATTGAATTCGTTTGCCCACTTAGTTGATTTTATGAGTGCTTAACTTTTTGAGTTCTTCTTAGCTTCTCCACCCCCGTTCCTCTGTCAGCTGCACTGGCAGAGGTCTGTCCTGTTCTGTCAGCTGCCTCCCTCCCTGCCTGCCCCTGTCCTGTGCTCTTGTTCCTGGACCAGTCTTCCGAGCCCTCTGCAGCTTTTCACCACCTACATATGCACTGAGAATGATTTTCCTCAACTTTTCTCTGACAGATTCACAGGTTCAGGTCTTACAGGAAGGTCTCTAATCCACCTTGAGTAGAATTTTGTGCAGAAGTACAAACTGAGTTTTGACATCCTGTTTGTGGACCTCCAGTTTTCCCAGCATCGTGTGTTGAAGAGTTAGATATTCCTTATCTGATGTTTGTCTCTGACACATTGTCAAAGTGAGGTGACTATACTGGGGTGGCATTATTTCCCGAACCTGCGTTCTGCCTTGTTGGTGACCATGAGTCCTCTGGCTGCCTCATTACTATGGCCCTGTCGTGTAGTTTGAGATCAAGTGTGGTGATTCCGACATCACTGCTCCTCCATGCAGGACCCATTGTTTTGGTTGTTGGGGGGGGGGGGCTTCAGTGCTTCCGTAGGAATCCCAGACCGTCCAGGGGCAGTGTGTTTATAGCTTGAAGTCTGCAGGGCGAAGGGGGATTTAGGCTCCATACCAGACAGCTCGGTGAGGAAGGGAACCTCTAAATGCTATGGATCAGGGCTTTGCCTATCCTTTGCTTGAAGACCCAGCCTGAGACGTTTGCCAGTGCATCTCAGGATAATCAAACTCCTTTGTGTCCTTGGTATCTTTGCCGTGGATGTCGCTCATGCTTACTGATATTTCTCCAGTGAATTGGTGAAAGGGAAGGAGAGAGCCTTAACATCACTGACGGTCTAAGCCACTCCTCTGGGACATGTCTGTTGCGGTAAAAATAAAAATCCGTCGGAACGGTTCCCGCCTGTACCCTGGGTCTCGCTCCCTCACTCGTTCTGGCTCCAGCAGGCCATTGGACTATCCATAATTTATCTCTAATTAGTGTCTCTCCCAGCGGCTTTCTGCTAGCCGCCATCTCTCTGGAACCAGCTATCTGGTAATCAGGGCTCTAGAAGTCCAGCATGGGCTGGCCTATTGAGGCTCCCTACCATGGTCTCTGCCCACACTCCCAACAACCCAGTAAAATCAAGATTCAACAAACCACAACCCAACAATCAGATTTATACGTTAAATTCTCAATCCATAGTACATCCACACAATAAACTCACAACCAATTGATAAGGATATAAACCGCCCAACTAGATAAGATAAATTTGCCTACAGAAATCCATTCCAGCTACCTTGGCAATTCAAGACCACTCGGATCTGGGTCATCCTTCCCTGTCTCCATCTTGATTCTCCTTCCCTTTCCTTCTCTCCCCTCTTACAAAAGCTTTGTCCCCACCTTATTTGACCTAACGTGTTAGCATTCACCTGCATAATGATGTCAACCTACACATTTCCACTATTTAGATTTACCCTCCTCGCCCTAGCATGCACCTCTGCTTCTGCACGGAAGCCTCACAACCCTTCCCGTGCCTTGACAGTTGTCAGTAATTACTAAATGTTAACTACACATCTGTGTCATTCTCCAGTGTGGGCTTCCTGTGGCCCCCAGCCGTGGAGGTGCCTTCACAGCCAACCCCAAGAGAGTCTCCTGTATCTGTTTGACATGGTCCCCCACCCCCAAGTTTCCTCACAGCTCCTCAAAGCAGCCCCGAGGCAGCCAAAGAGCAGGGGTGAAGACCTAGGGCTCAGTGCTTTGGTATGGTAGCTAAGGATAGGAACTCAGGGCTTTAGAACCATAAGCAGGTCACCTCTCAGCGTCCAGCCTGCAGCCGACAGCCCTCAGGCCTTTGCTGAGCCCTTCTTGGCCATTGCCTATGTCTGGTCGGGGGACTGAGGGATGTGTCCCCACATGCCTCTTGCCCTCAGGTCTGAAGGTCATCGTAGGTGCCCTGCTGCGCTCGGTGAAGAAGCTGGTAGACGTGATGGTCCTCACTCTCTTCTGCCTCAGCATCTTTGCCCTGGTCGGTCAGCAGCTGTTCATGGGAATTCTGAACCAGAAGTGTATTAAGCACAACTGTGGCCCCAACCCTGCATCCAACAGTAAGTCCCCGCTGTTTACCCTTCGTTTTTGTGCATGGTTGACTCCCATCAACTCCCCACTCCTATGGTCTGATTAGTCTGTGCTTAGGAGCAAGGCCAGACTGTCCACCCCGAGACACATCACACACACACACACACACACACACACACACACACACCCTCATTCTTTCACACACACACATCTCATTCTTTCATACACACACACACACACCCTCATTCTTTCACACACACACACACCCTCATTCTTACACACACACACACATCTCATTCTTTCACACACACACACCCTCATTCTTTCACACACACACCCTCATTCTTTCACACATACACACACACCCTCATTCTTTCACATACACACTCATTCTTTCCCACACATACATCTCATTCTTTCCCACACACACACATCTCATTCTTTCACACACACACACACCTTCATTCTTTCACACACACCCTCATTCTTTTACACACACACTCATTCTCCCCCCCACACATCTCATTCTTACACACACACACCCCCTCATTCTTTCACACACACACCCTCATTCTTTCACACACACACACCCCTCATTCTTTCACACACACACCCTCATTCTTTCACACACACACACACCCTCATTCTTTCACACACACACCCTCATTCTTTCACACACACACACACACCCTCATTCTTTCACACACACACCCTCATTCTTTCACACACACACACACACACACACACACACACACACACACACACACACGCTGCACAGAGAATCACCTCACTCTTCCAGTTTCTCTGGAAAAGGGAAATCTGGAAGCAAAGTCCACAGAGCAGCAGCTGCTGCCTTTTCTTCCATTCAGACCTCAGCTCACTGCCATGCTTCTCAGAGTGAGTTCAGAAATACCTGGATTTGTCCAGAGGGAACCAGAAATTTCTAAGACCCTTCCTTCCTCTCAAGTATTTATTTATTTTGCAATGCCAACATTTCTTCTGTGCCCACCTCCATTGCCGAGAGCTCCAATTTACCCCTGTTTAGTGAGTCCTGAACCTCGTGTTGCTGTAGTCTGCTCACACCGGTCATAGCTGAGTCTCGTCTGGTTCAGCCCAGTGCTGGCCTCTGTTCCACCTGTGGGTGAAGGGGAAGGTGATGACAGTGACGGCCCATCCTCCCATCTCTCTGCCCCTCTTTCCTTCCTTCCTCTTCTCTCTCTAAGGCTCTATCCCTTGTTAGGTGCCCGTGTTGACCATTTCAGAGAATTAAAATGCATCTGCTTGAAAAGTAGTCTGACTTACTATTTGCTAGCGTTCTTCATGTTAGCATTCTCCTTCTCTGTGGCTTTCTTCTCTTAGAGGATTGCTTTGAAAAGGAAAAAGATAGCGAAGACTTCATAATGTGTGGTACCTGGCTCGGCAGCAGGTAAGAGGTCTAGGCCGTGTCCTTCCCAAGTCAACCACTCCGAGAGCTTTTGGGATATGAGCACATAGTCTTCACATATTAACTAGTAGCAGTGGGAGTCTTTAAGGATAAGTTTCCTGTGTCAGAGCCAGTTTGTTCATCTACCTTAGTTTTCCATTATCGTTTTTTAAAATTTTATTCATTTCTACGTGTGTCTGTGTTTTGCCCGCATGTATGTGCACCATGTACATACAGTGCCTGTAGAGGCCAGAAGAGGGCGCCAGATCATCTGGGAATGGAGTTCCAGGTGGCTGTGTGCCGCCACGTGGGTGCTGGGAATGGAAGCTTGGGTCTCTGGAGGAGCAGCCAGTGATGTTAACTCCATCTCAGTCTCCTAACTTTTGCTTTTAAAGTCAAAGACTCATTAAATTCCCCTCAAACTTAAGATCCTCCTGCCTCAGCCTCCCAAATAGCCGGGACTATGTGGGACTATGTGGGACTATATGTGGGACTATGTGGGACTATGCATCCATGTCTGGCTTACACAAGCTTAGATTTGTGTTATTTAAATGAAAATTATTTCACAGCTGGGCAATGGTGCCACATGCCAGGCAGAGGCAGGTGGATCTCTGAGTTCAAGGCCAGCCTGGTCTACAGACCAAGTTTCTCTATGCAGAGAAACCCTGTCTCAAGACACACCCCCACCCCAAATAACAACAAACCGTCTCCAAGTGTGGTTAGCAGGTTTCCTTCCAGTTATGTGGAATTGGTAGCTCACAATAAATATGTAGAAAATTCAATGATATTTGAAATTTGTGGACTGGATCTTTGAATCTTTCAAAGGTGAGTAGCTAAATAAATAATAGTACTATAAGACCCCGAAAGGAAAACCTCCTTGTTTGAGCACAAAATATGCTATATTAATCCATAAGAAAGCAGGCAATATTCTCGAGGGGAAGCTACAGATTGGTAAGACATTCTCCCAGGTATTTATTATGAAAGATACAGGTGGATGAATGAATAAATGAATGTGTGTTTCTCTCTCCATGGAAAACTAGAAGCTTAGAAAGCTAATTGTTAACTGTATCCAAGTAGGCAGGACCAAGGGACTCAGGAGGGAGACCTAATAACTATTATGCATATTTTTCAGGCTACAAAATTCTTACTTTAAATTATGCAAATCACCATTGTCTCAAAGTTCATTCTTTTTCTGTTCTCTAATTTCATTTTTGTTTTTCAATTTCTCTTTTCTTTCTTTGTCAGTGTCATGCAGTATATACTGAATTTTAGGGGTTTCCCATTGCCCTCCCTCTCTCTGCTCCTTCTCCCTCTGAAACATGTCTTTTTTCAATATGTCCCCCTCTGTCCTTTGTGGTGTGTATGTGTGGTATGTGTACAGTGTGCGAGTATGTGTGGTATGTGTGCGATGTGGGGTGTGTGTGTGTATGTATGTGGTGTGTATGTGTGTGCTGTGTGTGTATGTGTGTGTGTATGTGGTGTATGTGTGTGGTGTATGTGTGTGGTGTGTATGTGTGTATGTGGTGTGGTGTATGTGTGTGATGTAGTGTGTGTGCATGTGTGTGGAGTATGTATATGTGGGGTGTGTGTATGTGTATGTATGTGGTATATGCGTGTGGTGTGTATGTGGTGTGTGTGTGTATGTGGTGTGTATGTATGTGGTGTGGTATGTGTGTGGTGTGTATATGTGTATGTGGTGTGTATGTGTGTGGTGTGTATATGTGTATGTGGTGTGTATGTATGTGGTGTGGTATGTGTGTGGTGTGAATATATGTATGTGGTGTATATGTGTGTGGTGTGTATATGTGTGTGGTGAGTATATGTGTGGTGTGTGTATGTGTGGTGTGTGTGTATGTGATGTGGTATGGTATGTGTGTGGTATGTGTATGTGTTATGTGTGTATGTGTGTGGTGTGTGTAATGTGTGGTGTGAATATGTGTATGTGGTGTGTATATGTGTGTGGTGTGTATGTGTGTGGTGTGTGTATGTGGTGTGTGTGTATGTGTGTGGTGTGTGTATATGTGGTATATGTGTGTGTGGTGTGTATATGTGGTGTGTGTGTATGTGGTGTGTGTGTATGTGTGTGGTGTGTGTGTATGTGGTACATGTGTGTGTGGTGTGTATATGTGGTGTGTGTGTGTGTGTGTGTGTGTGTGCGTGTGTGTGTCCCACTGAGTTTAATTAGGGTTGCAGGAACACAGCTGGGAGGTTATCTACTGGAGCTTACCAGTGGCTGTGCCCCTTCCCCAGCAACCACTAACTGTCAATCTTTCCTCATGGAGAAGGTGGAACCTCTTGAGGGTTTCCATGCTGGGATGTTGACAGGTCCCATCTTGTGCTGGTTCCCACAGCTCCTGGGACATGGGTTTTTATATTGCTATAGTGCCTTGGATCTGCATTTAATCTTTCAGTGAACACCTAGCTAATATGATTTCATCATTAATCCCTTGGGAGAGTCAATGAGAGTCCTTGAGGGGACGTCAGGGAAACTCAGCAAGCAAAGGGAGGTGTGGGGGGATAGCCATCCTCTGTTTTCTTAGGGAGTTGGGCTGGGGGCAGGCAATCTAATCTTTTCTCGATTCCTTTGTCTCTAACATCTAGACCCTGTCCCAATGGTTCTACGTGCGATAAAACCACATTGAACCCAGACAATAATTATACAAAGTTTGACAACTTTGGCTGGTCCTTTCTCGCCATGTTCCGGGTTATGACTCAAGACTCCTGGGAGAGGCTTTACCGACAGGTTCCTATTTATGTTCTAACTCCCCTCTGTCTTACCAACCCGTGTATTGCTTACTTAAACCCACCCACCAGCTCCTCCTTTGTCATCATCTGAATCGTCTCTACAACTGAATCGTGCTTCAGAAACTGTGTCAGAAAATCTAAGACAATGAAACACCATGCTGGAAATCAGAGCACAAACAAATCTTTTTCTTCATGCATTTCTACCCTTAAGGTTCTCTCTCTCTCTCTCTCTCTCTCTCTCTCTCTCTCTGTCTTCTCTCTCACTGTCTGTCTCTGTCTCTCTGTCTCTCTCTTCCCCCCTCTCTGTCTCTCTTTCTGTCTCTCTCTGTCTCTGTCTCTCTCTTCCCCCCTCTCTGTCTCTCTTTCTGTCTCTCTCTGTCTCTGTCTGTCTCTCTCTTCCCCCCTCTCTGTCTCTCTTTCTGTCTCTCTCTGTCTCTGTCTCTCTCTTCCCCCCTCTCTGTCTCTCTTTCTGTCTCTCTCTGTCTCTGTCTGTCTCTCTCTTCCCCCCTCTCTGTCTCTCGTTCTGTCTCTCTCTGTCTCTGTCTCTCTGTCTCTCTGTCTGTCTTCCCTCTCACTGTCTGTGTCTGTCTCTCTGTCTCTCTCTTCCCCCCTCTCTGTCTCTCTCTGTCTCTGTGTCTCTGTCTCTTTCTGTCTCTCTCTGTCCCCTCTGTCTGTCTGTGTCTGTCTCTCTGTCTCTCTGTCTTCCCTCTCACTGTCTGTCTCTGTCTCTCTGTCTCTCTCTTCCCCTCTCTCTGTCTCTTTCTGTCTCTCTCTGTCTCTGTCTCTATCTTCCCCCCTCTCTGTCTCTCTTTCTGTCTCTCTCTGTCTCTGTCTCTCTGTCTCTGTCTCTGTCTCTCTCTCTGTCCCCTCTGTCTGTCTGTGTCTGTCTCTCTGTCTCTCTCTTCCCCCCTCTCTGTCTCTCTCTGTCTCTGTGTCTCTGTCTCTCTCTCTGTCCCCTCTGTCTGTCTGTGTCTGTCTCTCTGTCTCTCTGTCTTCCCTCTCACTGTCTGTCTCTGTCTCTCTCTTCCCCTCTCTCTGTCTCTTTCTGTCTCTCTCTGTCTCTGTCTCTATCTTCCCCCCTCTCTGTCTCTCTTTCTGTCTCTCTCTGTCTCTGTCTCTCTGTCTCTGTCTCTGTCTCTCTCTCTGTCCCCTCTGTCTGTGTCTCTGTGTCTCTGTGTCTCTGTCTCTGTGTCTCTCTCTCTGTCTCTCTCCTCTGTCTCTCTCTCTCTCTCCTGCCTTTTCTATTTTGAAAGCTCGCAAACATCACTGAGAGAGTTATGGACGGTCAACTCATGGAGATTGGCCTCCCTGTGAATGCTCGGTAGTTCCACTGCAAGAGAGGACACTAGGAGTTGCTGTGTCACCAGGAGGCCAGAAGCGGTGTGTGTCTTGCCTTTTGGCTTTCCTGATCACAGTGGACCAAGAGGAATTATCGTGGGCCACACAGGGGTCACTTGCACTTGCAGGTTTTGAGATCACACACGCATTTCTTTCGCAAGGTGGTGTAGCACTCATTTGTCACTTACACTCTTGACGGTGCAGTTGGGGCTGGAGAGGTGGCTCAGCCGTTAAGAGCACTCGATCCTTCTGGGTGAAATTTCTAGCAGCCCATCGTACAGCTCACAACTGCCTATCACTCCAGCCCTAGGGGACCTGACATCTTTTTTTTTTCCTGGCTATGCACACACAGCACACACTATCACAGACGTACACACAAAGATTAATAAATCTTAAAGAAGGAACCATGTGGTCGAGTTATAAAACATTCCAAAATATCTCATATTTTAAGTACGTTTGTGATTCTGTGTTCGCCTCATAGGTAGCTGCCCTGGGCTATGGTTAGACCCTCCTGCTGGAGATCTGAGCATCTGCCACTGTATCATCCTGTTGAACTATGGAAGGTGCAACAGATATACGCTGTGTTCTGCCCCTTGCAGATCCTGCGGACCTCTGGGATCTACTTTGTCTTCTTCTTTGTGGTGGTCATCTTCCTGGGCTCCTTCTACCTGCTTAACCTAACCCTGGCTGTTGTCACCATGGCTTATGAAGAACAGAACAGAAATGTAGCTGCTGAGACAGAGGCCAAGGAGAAAATGTTTCAGGAAGCCCAGCAGCTGTTAAGGGAGGAGAAGGAGGTAGGACTTAGACAGTGGGACCTGCTCCAGGGGTCTTCGGGAACCCAGAGATATTGTGAGGGAGGTTGAAGGTCGCCTCTTGGGGCCAGGTCTCAGCCCTTTAGTGCCCTGTGATTTACTGAGAATTTGAGCCCTTTGCAGGATGGCTGTGTTGCTGCTATTCTCAAACTGGTCTGAACACAGGGTTCTGTAGAATGTGGTCTCAATGATGATTAAATTCTGGAAATGGGTACGATCTAGAACGAAAACCAAATTATTGGCTCCAGAATGTAACTTATTTATGTGCAAACTTAGGCCCCTTATGTTGCAAACCTTCTTATGTAAATCCAAAGGTGTTTTTCTTCAGAACCTTCGCTCAGGGAGGGCTGGGGCTCTACCGGAAGTGGTCTTGTTCCTCCCTTCCTGGAATCCCATCCTGGAATCCCATCCCAACTGCGTGGCATCCCAAGAAGTTTCCCTGCCATTACATTCCCTCCTCCGTTCCTAAGATTCTCAGGGTAGTAACAATAGTTTTACACTCTGCTGTCTTCTGCATACCTCAGAATCTCATGGTAACTCTTCAGCATCCCCAGGCAATAAATACCCAGTCCCTAGCGCATTCTAGGTGTGCTAAGGATTGGTCCTGGGGAAGCATTGGGAGAGTTAACCCTGCCTTGGACACCTGCGAGGCCTGTGTGAAAAAAAACCAACCAACCAAACAAACAGAAACCAAGCCACTCCCCAGATAAATGACAGCCCAGCTACACGTTCAACCAAGGTGAAGGGCCACCTACAGGGTTCAGTGTGATGGAGAGAGGGGAGGTATAATCTGTTCATTAATTGCTTTTCCTCTCTCTCAAAGGCTCTGGTTGCCATGGGAATTGACAGAAGTTCCCTTAATTCCCTTCAAGCTTCATCCTTTTCCCCGAAGAAGAGGAAGTTTTTCGGTAGTAAGACAAGAAAGTCCTTCTTTATGAGAGGGTCCAAGATGGCCCAAGCCTCAGCGTCTGATTCAGAGGACGATGCCTCTAAAAATGTAAGTCTTCTCCCAGGGATCAACAGTATCACCGTGCCTCCGGGGGAATGGCTCTGCATCAGAACGATGAAGGGACGCTCTTCCTTCGCTTGTGGGCACACTCAGCCGTCTGTGCGGTGATCCCGGTATATATGTGAGCAGTCACAATGTGTGACCACGTCACCATGACAAAATTCCCAGTGGAACAACTTCAGGGACTAAAGAGGTATTTCGGTCCAGGTTGAGGGACTTCTAGTACGTCCTGGCAGGGGAGGTATGGCTTCAAGATCGACTCAGACTGAGTTAGCATGAGAATGAGGCAGCATGGTGACTGGTCAAATGACCAAGGAGCAGAGAGTTGGAACAGGAGGTATGGCCTTCAAAGCCCATGGTAGCCTATTCGAGTCAGCTAAGCAAAATCCATGGTGGCTTATGTCAGTCAGCTAAGCACCATGCTTCAGCGGGCCTGTGACCTCCCAAAAGTAAGACCAGGGTCTGGGGACAAAGTCCTTGGGTACACGAGCCTGTGGCCATTAGATTTTGGAGGCAGCCTAAAGGATAGAAGGCAGAAAGAGACCAGAGTCGGACCTTCAGACAGGGCTGTGTTATTAGCACACACAGTGAGGGACAGTATTTCTTCTGCAGGAAACTGAAGGGTCTGTCAGGGACAAAACTGGCTGCCCCCTTCTTAGTGGCAGGAGTTGGTTGGGGGGTGGGCTTGGGAATGAGGGAATTGTCACAGCCGTGGGGTCGGCTGTGTATCTCTCCTGCACTCTCTCCTTCCCGAAATTGTTTGCCCAAGGTGAGGTGGATTATTTTTCAAGACATTTCTTTCTGTGCTCACCAATGAGCTGGGCAAAGTCATCTGTGAACTAATAGGAATGGGGCGCACTCTCATTCCAAACCCTTAAAAAAAAGCATAGCAAGAGGTAAGGAGAGAGGGCATCAAAAGAAGCAGGTAACAGGGTGTCAACTCTTTAACTGTTTTGAGGTGAGGTTGGTTGCTGTTAAAGGGGGTTAGTTAAGGAGCGTGTCCTCTGGTCACTTAGCAGGAGAGTTTTAACTTCATTGACTGTCGTTGGATCATGTGATTGCTGTCACATATTCTTGGAGAAACTTTAAACAAATACTCCTTAGAGGATTCTAGACAGTTGATTTTGTTGCAGAGAAAAACTGATGGCCCAGGAAGGTGGACGGAGCGGGAGGAGTCGGGGTGGGAGAGCCAGAGTGAGCCTGAGGGATGAAATGGGTATGGCATTGGCTCAGGGTGATGGTGACCAGTCCCTCTACCAGGAGTTCTGCACCACAGTGAGCAGCAGAGGCATCAGTAAGCTGCAGGGCGTCAGAGGAAGGGAGTCAGAGGAAACAGAGGACTCATGTTAAACATTGTATCTGGGCCGGGTTTCTCCACAGCATCTGAGAGGAGTTTTTCTACTTGTATCAGGAACAGATGGAGCTGCTGTAGGATGAGATCCACCGGAAAAGCTTATGTGGGACATTTTGTTTGGGTACTGGGGGCGGGGAGTTCAGTGAGTAAAACATTTAAAAGACAGTGTATGTATGGGGATAGTAAGAAAAGGCAGGATCAAAGGGAGGAGACACAGTGGGAGGAACCAGCAGCTCTCACACAGGAGGAGGCTTGTGGCTGACCTCCTGTCTGCTCCCTGTGCCTCACCTCAAGCTAGTTTGGGTTTGTCGGTGTGGAAGCAGCATCGCTTACAGAGGACAGTGCACACCCTGAACAGGTCTCTTCTTGGCAGCAGCCAAAGAGTCCAGGCAGTTCTGGAGGGTGTTAAGCTGAGTGTGTAAGACATGGGTTCTGCAAGGAGGGCTTCAGTCCAGCTTCAGTTCAGTCCTGTGAACAATACCTAGAGTGGCGAACGGAGGGAGGAGTTGATGTGCCATGTCCCGTTAGAGTCCTCTCAAGAGTCATTTTTGTGACCTGACTTCAGTGGGTTGTGGGCACTGATCTCTCCTAACTGCTTCTTTCTCACTGACAGAAATCCCAGATCTCAGGAGGCAGAGGCAGGTGAATCTCCAAGTTTGAGGCCAGCGTGGTCTTTAGAGTGAGTTCCAGGATAGCCAGGGACACACAGGAAAACCTCAAAACACTGAAAAGAAAAATGTAAACACAGTGAGAGTAAACTAGCAATCCCTGCCGGGGATAGTGTACCCCCCATCTGCACATAACATCTTTACCCTGGGCTGGTTTTTTGATGGGTTTGATGCCTTCTCCCTGTCCCAGAGTCGTGAAAGGAGGCTTTGGAAAAAGCTCTTAGACAAACACGATCAGATCCAAAGCGGATAGGCCACATCTCATCTCTAGAGCTAGCTTTTCAGTGAAGTAAAAAGTGTCAATTTTCTGACATTTTCTATGCTCAAAAGACATCTGAATCCCTGTGAGACTGAACCCAGTGATCTAAAGTAAGTATGTGTGTGTCTGCAGACAACCTGAGAAGCTCAAGTATTTTCCCCTCTCATGAAGACACCAACTTGTTAATAATACAGTTACCTGTAACACAGAGGCCAGCAAACAGGAAACTATTAAAATACAAGCCAACGTATCCAGGCTTGTCGAGGAGGAAACAAAGACATCAAAAACACAGGCATGGGGCTGGAGCAATGGCTTAGAGGTTAAGAGCACTGGCTGCTCTTCCAGAGGTCCTGAGTTCAATTCCCAGCAACCACATGGTGGCTCGCAAGCAGCTAAAATGAGATCTGGTACCCTCTTCTGGTGTTCAGGCATATATGCAGACAGAACACGGTGTATATAAATAAATAAATAAATAAATAAATAAATAAATAAATAAATAAATCTTTAAAAAAAGACCATTAGTTTTTAAAAAAAGATACAGGCAAAGGAATCCTGGGAACAGAAAGCTCCATATCTCAGTTATAGGAAGTGGGCACAGAGACCCGGCAGACACGTCTGGCATTCAGGCTCTGGCGTAGTGGGAGTTAAGTGGCCGGGATGGGAAGGGTTAAGATGATCTGGGCTTTAATGGGAGGAGGGGCCTTGAACTCCAGTTCCTTTTTATCACATTGTCTAAATGAGTTTACACGTTAAAAATGGAGATTTATGAATTGGGGCTCCCGGTGGTGGGCGCCCACTGTTTATTGAGGCCAGATGGGGACCAAGAGCTGAACTGGTGAAGATGATCTGAGGTCCGCCAAGTGGAACTTCTTAAGATTAGCTACAGACAGGCAAGGGCGTGTCCTTTAGCGCAGGCATTTTGGGAAGGACAGTGTGGCTGTTGGCTTGATCTGAAGCTAAGCCCAAGGCACTGGAGTACAGGTAGGTTACCTGAGCAGCCGTTCCTCATGGAGAGGAGAGTGTGTTATGTGGACAGGAAGGAAGTGCACTGTGCCACCCAAGGTAGCCGGAGGCTGAACCCCATGGAGTTAGGGTATTAGAGTCTGTCTGTCTGTCTGTCCCTGCATCTGTCTTATTTCTATATCTATATATAAACACATTAATTTTAGTCCATCATTGGTTAAAGATTGCTAGGGACCAGTGATCATAATTTTGCTGTGGTTTTGACTTGCTGTGCAATGGGACAAAGGGGTTTGGGGCTATTAGAGGAAGTGCTTGAGGTGAGGCCCTGGGACATGGATAAGGCAATGAAACCAACAACATCCCTTTGGTACAAACCAACCTAGAAATGACCGGAGTTGGAGGAATGGTAGTGAGTTAGTAGCAAATCAGAAAAGATGCCCAGGAGAGTGGTGTCTAAGCCCAGTGGGGTTCACCAGGCAAAAGGAAGAGCAGGTGTTGCCGGTGCAGAGATTAACATGTGCCAAGGCCTGGAAGCGAACAATGCCCATTAAAAAGCATGTGTGTGTATGTGCATGCACATGTGTGTGTGCGTATGGATGCACGTATGTATGTGGGTGCTTTCGGATGTGTGTGTTTGTATCTGTGTGCATGTATGTGTGTGCCTCTGTGTGTGTGTGTGTGTGTGTGTGTGTGTGTGTTTGGGGGATGGTGACAGAGTCTGTATTGGTAAGATGGGACCAATGACAGAAGGTCTTAAAAACCAAGCCAAGGAGCTCGTTCAGTCTTTTCTGTGGAAGGTGAGAGTGGGGAAGCTGGGAAGGGTTCCAAAGGGACGCAAGAGATGTTTTTTTGTTTCTTTTGTTTTGTTTTGTTTGTTTTTTGTTATTTGTTTTTAAGACACAGTCTTATTATGCAGCCCTGGCTGTCCTGGAGTTTGCTCTGTAGACCAGGCTGGTGTCAAATTCACAGAGATCCATCTGCCTTTGTCTCCTGAGTCCTGGGATTAAAGGCGCGAACCACCAGGCCCGACCGGAGACGTGTGTTTTTAAAATCTCAGATGTAGGTTGATACAAAAATAACTGTGATTTTGCACTGTTGACATTTACTTGCTATTGGAATGCAATCTTAACAAGCAAAGATCTTCTTCTATGCATCGTTTTAACGCTCAGCTCCTGCCTTATGCTTTCTTGCCAAATATTTCTACTTGCTGTGCATTTTACATATAACTTATGCCAGTGTCATCTCGACCTTCCTAACGCCGTGGCTCTTTAACACAGTTCCTAACGCTGTGGCGACCCCAACCATAAAATCATTTCATGACTACTTCATAACTGTAATTTTGCTACAGTTATGAATCATAGTGTAAATATCTGTGTTTTATAGTGGTCTTAGGTGACCCCTGTGAAAGAGTCATTAGGCCCTCAAAGTGGTTGTGGCCTACAGGTTGAGAACCCCTGCCTTATACTATGGAAACAAAGTTAGGCCAAATTTCTTACTTGATTTCAAAATGGGTCACAAAGCGGCAGATGACTCATGACATCAGTGGCCCACCCAGGGACGACCCCAGTGAACGTGGGATACAGTGGCGGCTCAACAAGTCTTGTAAAGGAGGCAAGACCTTGGAGACGGAGAGCTTAGCGGCCAGCCATGGGAATTAACGGTGGTTGATTGACAGCCGCCATCACTGCCTGTCAACTATCAAATCCCATCCTCTTCCAACTTGAGGAGAAGTGACCAGTGGGCTCAACATGAACATTCAAGGCTGTTTGGTATTTGAAGTACATTGGAGAGCTGGAACAACTCACAGTGGGTGCCTTGTGAAAATCCCAAGAACATGTTGTTTTGAAGCCTTATGCTCCATGATGACGACGACAGACCATTTCTGTATAGAATTTTGACATCTGAGGAAGAGTGGCTCTCCTACAGACAATAGCCAGTGATGACCAGTGATCACAACTCACTTTTTTGAGCCAAACCTGCCCTAGGAAAAGGTCCCAGGCGCTCTGTGGTAGTCTACTGCCTGCGTGATCCTCTTTAGTTCTCTGAAGTGAAATCATTACATCCAGGGAACATGCTGAGGAGAGGAGGTGCGTGTGCCCCAAACCGCACCGATTGCCCTTGGCATCGGCCAGCAGCAAGGGCCCAGTTTTCCACAACGCCTGACCACATGTCACACAACCCACCCTTCGAAAGTTAAACGGGTGGGGAATGAAAATTGTCTCATTTGTAGCATTCACCCAATCCCACAGCCTACCATCCGGTCCTCAAGCATCTTGACCTCTTTTTGCAGGGAAAACGCTTCCACAACCAGCAGGGTGCAGAGGAGGCTTTCTGAGAGTACCTGGGACCCCAGAGCAGAGATTCCTCTGCCATGGGGATAAACAAACTTAGCTCTTGTTGGCAAAAACATGTTGATTGTAATGGCTACTATTTTGATTAATGAAGGTGTGTTTGAGCATAGTTATAATGGTTTAAAGCTCACGGTCTAGAGCTGAAATTTCCCTTTTAACGAGCTAAACACATTGAAGAGAAGGAGTTGGAGGAGAGACTAGAGGAAACCAATTAAGACGTTGCCACGGTAACCCAAATAAGAGGTGGCAGCAGCCTGCACCAGCCCCCCACCCTAGTCCCCCCACAGAACAATGTGTAACTTTTCCTGGAGAGAATAAAACATCTTCTTACCCAGGTAGGGCATCAATGACAGACCAAAGAAAGATTTCACCTGAGCCTAGCTTGGTGAGCCAATAATTTTATTGGGCTTTCTTATAGGCACATGGGGGACTCTTATGACACCTGTGTCATTGAAAAGCCCGCCTCAGTGTGGGTGATGCCTTGCAGAAGCTGTATCTAAGAAGTGTCTACACAACTGTGGCCAACCAGTCTGCTCTCCCCAGCACCTGTCTACTAATTTTATAATTCCATGGAAGCAGCTCATCGAGATGGCTCAGGGTTAAGGGAATACACTCCCAAGCCTGACCACTTGAATTTAATTCTCAAGACCCTCATGGAGGGGTAGGAAGAGAGGATCCATCTCTTCAAGTTGCCCTCTGACCTCTACTCGTGTGCTGTGACACACGCAGATGCAAGAAATAAGAAAATACTTTAAAACCCACATGACTGCGCCTTGCGGACCCTTTAGCTTTCCAAATCGCTTAAACCTTGGGGGCTTCCTTAGCTCTCCGAGTCTCAGAAGACTCCCTTCTCCTTCTGGGAGGGAGCCCTTGAATCTGTAGGAAACAGCCAAGAGCAAGGATGAGGAGAGGTAAGCAAACTTACCCACAGGAGGCGGTGCCGGGCAACTGAGTTGAGTAGGGCTTGCGGCTTATTGGGTGATTTGTTGAGAAAAGAGAGGACGTGCGTTAGGGGTTGGAAAAGATGGCCAGCTCCATTTTGGATGCATGGTGTCAAGCTGCTTCTGGGGCCTCCCAGACTAGATACGGAGTGGATCATCTGTCTGAGGAAAGACAGGAATGAGGTCTGGGTGATCCTCGCTAGTAGAATTATTCTTGTCACTAGGGTGGAGAGTATTTTGTTTGCCCTTTGTCAAAAGTGGAAAAGTTTCTGTAGGTCAGACCGTATAGGAACATTGACTGATCAAATTCTACTTCTCTGGCCTGTTCCACATGGGCAAAGGAAACTGATTGCCTGATTACGGTATCTGGACCTCTCCGTATAAAATGCTCCTTATCGTGACGTCCTTATGAAATTCGGGGAGTGTCAACTCCCACCTTTAGAAGGCTCCCCATGCTTTCCCTTACAGCCACAGCTCCTTGAGCAGACCAAACGACTGTCCCAGAACTTGCCAGTGGATCTCTTTGATGAGCACGTGGACCCCCTCCACAGGCAGAGAGCGCTGAGCGCTGTCAGTATCTTAACCATCACCATGCAGGGTAAGTTCCGCATTGCCAGGAGAGCCAACTTCTATGATTTCTTTATCTCCCTTGTCCCCAGTCCCTCCACACAGGAAGCTTCCTGGGACCACCTCGCTGTACCACCTGCAAAGACAGCATGCAAGAATGTGGCTTGATCGAAATGGGCCTTCCTGGGAGATATGCTATCCCCAGTGGGCTGCTAGGTCGGGGTTGGCTAGAGGTAGGAAGAGATTTCAGCCTGAGAACACAGACAGCACCTCACAAGCAGGCTGGCCAGCCTCAGGAGGTCTGAATGACAGACAGTAGCCAACAAGGCAGCTTGGAAGACCTTACCAGGAGGCAGCAGTTTTTCTCAAAGTTAGAGCCAGGGATCCTGCATGGGACAAACAAGACCGTATAGACAGACCAGCCAAGACTCTGTGCTAGCCCTGGTTGACAGCAAACAGCGGGCAGCCCCAGGAAAGGTCAAGACCATCAACAGCTGGGAGTAGATGGGGCCTTTCACATGCATGAACTATCACATGGCCTCTCTTGGCCTGCATGAGTCTTTGAAATGGTTCCCAGCAAATCAGGACTTACAAGCACCTGAGGGCCTGGGCTCAAGTAGCTGACAGAACACCAGTGACAAAATAACATGACAGAGCAACTGAAGGAAGAAAGGGCTTATCTGGGCTCACAGTTCGAGGGTGTACTCCATTATGACGAGGAGGAGGGCATGAGAGGCAGCTTGTCACACTGTGGCTACAGTCAAGGAGAGAGAGGGAGAGACGGAGAGAGGGAGAGAGAGAGAGAGAGAGAGAGAGAGAGAGAGAGAGAGAGAGAAAGGGGGTGGGTGGGAGGGAGGGAAAGAGGGAGAGACAGACAAACAGAGAAAGAGGGGGAAAGAAGGGAGGGAGGGAGAGAAAGAGGGAAGGAGGGAGGGAGGGAGAGAGACAGACAGAGAGAAAGAGGGGAAGAAGGGAGGGAGACAGACATACATAGACAGACAGAGAGAAAGAGGGGGGAAGGAGAGAGGGAGGGAGGTAGGGAGGGAGGGAGGGAGGGAGGGAGGAAGAAGAAACCAGTTGCTGGTGTTCTCACTCTCTTCATTCAATTCAAGACTCCAGCCTGAGAAATGGTGCCTTCTATGTTAGAGTGGGTCTTGCTGCTTCCAGTAATCTAGGAATTCCCTCGCAGACACACCCAGATGTTCGTCCCCTGGTATTTTCTGACCTTCTTTTCTTCTCCTCAGCCCTGGCATCCCTTGGCCAGGTTTAAAGCTGTCACCGTGGACTCTCTTAGAAAGCAGAGCTCATGCTCTGTCTCTCTCACGGGTTCATAGCCAATCAGTGTCGGCCTCTGGACCCCGTCTGATGTACTTGACTTTGCCACATGCTGGCTGTGCGCAGAGGTCATTTCCCCTGCACAGCGCTTGGCGGGAAAAACTTCCTGGTTATTCCAATCAGTGCCCGCTCGATCAGTCAAGTATCACAAAAGACCCTGGGAAGGAGGGAAGAGGTAGGCAGAGAGCGGCCGGGCTGGTTCAGAGCAAACACTTGATTGTTCTTCCGTTCCATTTTCCAGAACAAGAAAAATTCCAGGAGCCTTGTTTCCCATGTGGGAAAAATTTGGCCTCTAAGTACCTGGTGTGGGACTGTAGCCCTCAGTGGCTGTGCATAAAGAAGGTCCTGCGGACCATCATGACGGATCCCTTTACTGAGCTGGCCATCACCATCTGCATCATCATCAATACCGTTTTCTTAGCCGTGGAGCACCACAACATGGATGACAACTTAAAGACCATACTGAAAATAGGAAACTGGGTAATCTTGGGCTCTTGTAAAGCATAAAAGAATCTCGAGTCGTTGCTCCTTTGAAGTGTAGGCGTTCCCGGTAGCCTCACCCAAACTGCAGCCTTGGCTTCCTTAAATGGGATCAAGGCAAGAGAGGAGTTTGGGTCTGAGTTCTGCAGGGTCACATCGCCAGCTTCCCTCGGGCCTTCTAAAGGTCTCTTTAGCCATGTAGGAGAAGGAAGAGTAGACAGTCCTAAAAGAAATGTTCTGGGTGTTAAAAAGGAAAAAACAATTGAGAAGCTGCTAAACTGGGGCTGGGTGTAGCTCAGTTGGTAATGTGTGTGAAGCCTTGGGTTCAATCCACAGCACTGCCACATACATTGGGTGTGGTGGTGCGTGTTTGGGATCCCCGCACTCAGCAGTTAGAGGCAGAAGGATCAGAAGTTCAAGGTTATCCTCACTCACATAGCAAGTCCAGTGCTAGCCTGGGCTACATGAGACCCTGTCTCACAACATCTGTCCCTCCAAGAAAAAACCATCTCCAGACACTCATGGTAATGACCTCCATGGTTCTTCATTCTGGGAATACCGAGTGTCACAAAACAATGTAGATTTGGTATCTAGATAAGTTCTCAGAGAAGATGAGCCAAGCCCAGAAGATGTAAGTGGATGTCAGAGAGAGAGAGAGAGAGAGAGAGAGAGAGAGAGAGAGAGAGAGAGAGAGAGGATGGAGTGACGTCCTGGATGTCACTGGTTCTTTCTGAACAGAGTGAGTCTTAGTCACACTGGGAAACCCCAAGGTAAGGAGGAAGCCAAGCTTTGAACGCTTGCCCACTTTCTTTCATGGTTCCTGTCAGAGGCAGTTTTTTTTTTTTTCCCCTCATGGGAAATTGAGTCTCTCATATGTCAGAAACAACCAACGGTTAGTCAGTGGATGCTTTACTCTAATTAGTAAATTTACTCTAATTTATTCTAATTAATGGATTAATGGGTTAATATCCAACCTTCTTCTAAAGTTCCACTTCTCTTAATTGTAAAAAAACCCAAAACAAACCAAGCCATACATTTTAAATTTTAAAATAAGGAAACTCTCCAGCTTTATGTATTTTCTTGGGGAGGGGGGCTAGCGAGACCGAGCGGGAGGAATGGGGGAGGGAAGTGGGTGTGGGGGAGGGCAGCGGGAAGGAAAATGAACAAGAAGAGTATATGACATTATGTAGAGAAATGTTACCTAACACACTGCCTTGTATGATATCATAAGAAGTTAACAATAAAAGCAGTTTAAAGCAGAAATGTAGCTAGAGGCAGGATCTGGGTGTCGGGGGCACAGACCCCGCCCCTGCAGTCAGCAGACCTGCCATTTAGCGCCTCCTGGTAGATGCAGCTGTGGTAGTGCAGTGAGGCGTCTGGGCCTGTGTGCCCTGTGCCTGGACCTTAGGTTGGCCTCGGCCACCATGCACAGGAACCACTGTGGGTCCCTCAGACCGTCCTTCAGCAAAGCTAACTTCCTCCTGTCCTTTGTCCCATTGAAGGTTTTCACGGGAATTTTCATAGCGGAAATGTGTCTCAAGATCATCGCGCTCGACCCTTACCACTACTTCCGGCACGGCTGGAATGTTTTTGACAGCATCGTGGCCCTCCTGAGTCTCGCTGATGTGCTCTACAACACACTGTCTGATAACAATAGGTCTTTCTTGGCTTCCCTCAGAGTGGTAAGGCACTTTCTTTCGTTTCGTTTTTACGTCTTAAATTTACTTTTAGCGTGCGCATGCGTGTGAGTGCATGTGTGTATGTGTGCAGTGTCACAGGACATCTTGTAGGAATTGATGCTCTCTCCGACCCTGTGGATCCTGGGGTTCCAACTAAGGTCAAGAAGTGCCTTTGTCGGGGTTGGGGATTTAGCTCAGTGGTAGAGCGCTTGCCTAGCAAGCACAAGGCCCTGGGTTCGGTCCCCAGCTCCGAAAAAAAGAAAAAAAAAAAAAAAGAAGTGCCTTTGTCCACTGAGCCATTTCACTTGTTCCATTCTTTCCCCCTCCTTTCCTTCCCTTCCCTCCCCTCCCTTTCCCTCCCTTCCTTTTCCCTTCCTATTCTTTTCCCTCCTTTCTCTCTTCCTTCTTTTTGAGACAGGGTATTGCTATGTAGCCCAGGCTGGCCTGGTTCTCCTTGTATAGTGCAGACTGGCTGTAATCCTATAGACCTACTTGCCTGTGTCTCCCAGTGCTGAGGTTATAGGCATGTGCCACCACATCTGGCCCTGGCCCCACTTTCTTATGTCACCATGTAACCTAACACCCTGAATAGGAAAAAAAAAATTGAATAGGTTCAACAACTATTTTGGACCAAATCTTAATTTGTCACATCTTAACTCTAGGACAAAATTTGTATTCATCCACCTCTCTAGATAGCCCAAATTGGCCTCTATTTCCCAATCTCCCTCCCAAGGCCTGGGATTACAAATGTGGGCTGCCACCCCCAGCTAGTTTAGGTTGATTTCTTAAAAATGATTTTTAAAAGTTTTATGTGTGTGTCACATGCACAGGTGTGTGTATTGTCATGCATGTGTCGGTATGTTTTTTGTGTGTGTGTGTGTGTGTGTGTGTGTGTGTGTGTGTGTGTGTTTCCACAAATAAATGGATAAATGCAATTTTAAAAAGATTTAAATAGGAACTGGAGAAATGGCCTAGCAGTTAGGACTAGGTGCATTCCCAGCACCTACACGGTGGCTCGAAGCTGTCTGTAAATTCAGTACCAGAGGTCCCGACCCGCTCTTCTGGTCTCCTCCAATACTGCGCAGATGTTGTACTCTTGCAGGCAGATGACCAATATGCATAAAATTCAAAAATAAAAAAAAGATTTAAATTAAAAAGTAGAACTTGAGACCGGAAGCTGGTGACTATGCCGCAGGTGGGCGTGGCAGGTTTTGAAAGTCCTAAGAGCTTGCGCAGGTAGGCGTGGCAGGTTAAGCGCTGGGGTTGAGGGTCACCATTTGCTTTCCACACTAGCTAGCTCGCTGCACGTGTGAGCGTAACTTTCCTTTGTTTTTACCCCCGTTTTCACAGCTGAGGGTCTTCAAGTTAGCCAAATCCTGGCCCACGTTAAACACTCTCATTAAGATCATCGGCCACTCCGTGGGCGCGCTTGGAAACCTGACTGTGGTCCTGACTATCGTGGTCTTCATCTTTTCTGTGGTGGGCATGCGGCTCTTCGGCACCAAGTTTAACAAGACCGCCTACGCCACCCAGGAGCGGCCCAGGCGGCGCTGGCACATGGATAATTTCTACCACTCCTTCCTGGTGGTGTTCCGCATCCTCTGTGGGGAATGGATCGAGAACATGTGGGGCTGCATGCAGGATATGGACGGCTCCCCGTTGTGCATCATTGTCTTTGTCCTGATAATGGTGATCGGGAAGCTTGTGGTGAGTTGCTGGGCTTTCTCATCCAGTGTGCTTTGATCTCATTCATACCCTACCGCACTCACATCTCTCTCTCTCTCTCTCTTTTTTAACCCATCAAATCCAGTTTGTGATCCTTATATACTCTTGGATCTGTGGTCTTCCATTGACGTGTGGCTAATTTACTAGGAGCAAAACTTTTAAAGGAAACTGACACCCCCCCCCCCCCCCTTACGGCAGCTAAGGAATTACAAATCTCTCCTTGTCTAGGGTGGGACTTCAGGCTGGGGTTTGGTCCCGCTGGGGTTTGCACTGGACGGTGTATGCCGTCGTAACTGCTGAGAGTTTGTGTGTGCAGCTGCCTGGCTGTGTCGGGAAGGCACGGGTTCCCTGTTGTCTTGGTCCACTGCTCCTGGGTCTTAAGTCTTTACACAAAATGATCTGTGAGCCTCGGAGACAGCGTGTGGTGGGCACTTCCATTTAGAGCTAAGCATTCCTCAGTCTCTTAACAACACTTCACTAGTGACCATTGTTATTCAAAGTATGAGACAATCGAATCTTAAAAATTCTCCTTTTTATGGGGTTGGAGAGATGGCTCACTGGTTAGGAGCACTGGCGGCTCCTCCAGGGGACCTGCGTTCAATTCCTAGCACCCACACGGCAGCTCACAGCCGACTGTAATTCCTGTTCCAGGGACCTGACTCCCTCTTCTGGAGTCCTCGGATTCTAAGCAAGCACACCGTGGACAGTCATGTGCAGGCAAAAGACTCACACATGTAAAAATGAAACTGAAAAGAATATTATTTTGATTTTGACCAGAGGAAGGTATAGACATGAGACGAAAGCTCTTTAGCACACGGGACAGCGGTGTGTTCTTCACCGGCTCTGCCCATTGGCCAGCCCACCCCTGATGCTTGGTGATTGGCTAAGACTCCTGATCAGTGATTGGCTAAGACAGTCATCCTCAATCTTCCTAATGCTGCGACCCTTTTATACAGTTCCTCATATTGTAGTGGCCCCCAACTGTAAAATTATTTCATTGCTACTGTAAATTTGCTACTGAGTAGTGATATAATCTGATATGCGACCCTTGTGGGGGTTGAGACCCACAGGTTGAGATCCGCCGGGCTAAGGCAAGGCCGTATGACTCGGTTTGGTGGATAAGATAGACAGAAGTATCCACTGGGGGAACATAGGACGGCTTTTCGTTCTTAAAAACATGCACAAGAGGCAAAGAGCTCACGTGGCAGTGTTCAATGTACAAACACAGGGACCTAAATCCCATCCCAGAATGAATGGAAACAAAGAGTCTCTCGTGATGGCCGGCACTTACGTGACAGTATGGTGGCAACATGAAGGCGGGTGATTCCTGAGGATCGCTGGCTAGCCTAGGTGAGCTCCAGGCAGGGAGAGATGTTGGCTTGAACAATCAAAACAACAGGAACAAAATCTGAGGTTGACCTTGGGTTATACATGTACCCCTATGGCACACACACACACAGGGTGGGGGGAACGGAGGGAGAAAGGAGTAAGGAACAAGCAGAAGGTCATGGGGCAGGTGTAAGTAACTGTCCACATGGATGGCTTTGTCCTATGTGCCTAATGAATGGTATCTGCACGGCTGGTAAGCATCACAAGGGTCAGAAACCAGGGCATCACTAATGGGAGTTGGAAGAGAGCCCTGAGAAAGGATCCACTGACCACTGTGGTACTTGAAAAGGCCGCTTAAGATTCAGGAAGGGCTTAGATGTACAGAGTTTCTTCTTGAGCAAAGGTCCAGGGAGAGGAATTCTCCTGGAAAAGCTGAAGATCTATGACTAGAGCCAGTCATACCCTCAAACATTTCCCCACGAAGGGCAGCTCACAGCCACCTGTATACAGCTCCAGCTTCTGGTGCTTCCGTGAGCACCTGGCTATATACACTGTATGCATACTCAGACAGACAGACAGACAGACACATACACACAGAGACATACATGTAGACACATACAGACATATAGACACACACAGACACACAGAGACACCTACACATAGACAGAGACACGCAGACACACAGACACATACACAGACACACATAGACAGACACACATATTGGCACATAAGGACACACACAGACCCACATAGACACACACAGACACACATATAGGCACACACAGACATACATAGACATAGACAAACACACAGACACACATATAGACACATAAAGACACACACACAGACACACACATAGACATACATACAGACACTCACACAGGCACATACAGGCATACACAGACACACAGAGGAGTAAAAAATAAAGACTAATGTTAAGTTAAAAATTAATTAGTATTCAAAGCATAATAAATTGTGACATTTATATTTGTGACGTAGAGTTTTTTCTTATTCCTATGTGGTGTGTCACTTGAGTGTGTCCATATGTGTGTGGGCACCTGTATATGCAGGCACACGTGTATGCCTGGGTGTGTGCATTGGAGGTGTGTAGAGGCTCTGAGAGTATGTCTACTCTTCTGTCTTGTTCTTTGAGGCAGGATCTCTCACTCAATCCCAGAGCTGGTCGGGCTAGCCAGCTTCCTCCAGAGATTTCTTAACTCTGACTCTGCGGCTGGCATCACAGGTGGGCTTCCATGCCCACTTGGCATTTCTGTGGGTCCTGGGGACTTGAACTTGAACTGCCAAGCCATATTCCTGAGCTCTTGCCCTCTCAGCCCAGTGGGACCCTTTCCTCTCTGTCACATGTGTTCATCATTACCGCTGCCCTTTAAAAAAAATCACCATGTCTTCTATCTTGTAGTCTTTCTATTTCATGACTGATACCTACACTCGCACTCACATATACACTCGATTAAAAAGCCTTAGAGGATCTGCTCACGAAAGAGAACACATGGTCTCGGTCTTCCTGAGTCTGGGTTCTGTGTCTCTTGTCTTTCTTCTTTCCCTGGGCTCCGTCTTGCCACCTCCTGTGTAGGAGAGCATTGTTGGGAGAGAGCGGGACATCTCATTTGATTGGGTTGAGCTTTGAGGGAAAGGTTGTTCTAGGGGTTCAAAGCACTCCTTCCTCTGCTAACCTTCCCTTACTACTCCCCTCAGGTGCTTAACCTCTTCATTGCCTTGCTGCTCAATTCCTTCAGCAATGAGGAGAAGGATGGGAGCCTGGAAGGAGAGACCAGGAAAACCAAAGTGCAGCTAGCCCTGGATCGGTTCCGCCGGGCCTTCTCCTTCATGCTGCACGCTCTTCAGAGTTTTTGTTGCAAGAAATGCAGGAGGAAAAACTCGCCAAAGCCAAAAGAGACAACAGAAAGCTTTGCTGGTGAGAATAAAGACTCAATCCTCCCGGATGCGAGGCCCTGGAAGGAGTATGATACAGACACGGCTTTGTACACTGGACAGGCCGGGGCTCCGCTGGCCCCACTCGCAGAGGTAGAGGACGATGTGGAATATTGTGGTGAAGGCGGTGCCCTACCCACCTCACAACATAGTGCTGGAGTTCAGGTATGGAAGGCCCGCACATCACATTAGATGTGGTTGGAGCATATGGTCATCTCGGGAACTTGCTCAGGGACATGCATTTATAAAATGTATATGTTCTTGGACACACCAGGCTAACCCCAGGAGGGTTAATGAGTTCTCTGTTTGCAGCATGATAGGAGGTGTCAGAAAATCTCCCACGGAGTAACCCGCAGTTCGATATATCGCTGGTTCTGATGTTGTCAAGTTGATACCCAGGATTAGCCACTGCAGACTGTTTTTAGATGCCCTTGCAGATCACCATGCCAAACTTTCCGTTTTTTTACGAGGTGCTACCCTTGCTTGCCTTCATGCTTTTCACTTCCTCTGTGTCTTAGCTTCCTGTCCTGTTGCTGTGATGCAATGCTCTGACAAAAGCAACTAAAGGAAGAGGTTTATCTCAGCTCACAGCTCAAGGTACAGCCCACCATGGTGGCATAGAGGAGGCAGCAGAAGCTTTAAGCAGCTGCTCACACGACATCCACGGTCAGGAGGCAGAGAGTGTTGCATGCTGCTGCTCAGCTCCCTTCCTCCACTTGCACAGTCCAGGATCCCAGCCAGGGGAGGGTACCGCCCACAGTGGGCCATCTTCCCATCTGCATTATCATTCCTGGATAATCCCCCAGAGGCATGCCCCGGGGCCACACTCCAGGTGATTCTAGATTCTACCAAGGTGACAGCATGCTAAGTTGCTAAGAAACCCTCCATATTCAAAGGATAAAAACTGCTTTTCATCTTTCTGACTCTTTGTCTATTCACGGTAATTGCGAATTTTACTTTTTACTAAATTGTGGCGATGAATGCACGAATTTCAAAATATTTTAAATCTCTATGTTGCTACTGCGTGGTGGCTCAATGGGTGAAGCATTTGGATCCCCAGCACATGCATTAAAACAAAACAAAATGCTGCTAAGTGCCTGTGATTTGATCACAGGGGCTAGAATCCCTACCACTTGCTGCCCAGTTGGTCTAGCCAATTGGTGAGCTCTGGGTTCAGCAAGAGACTCAAGTATGGTGGTAAAGTGATTCACAAAGGCCTCAGGTCTCTACATGCAAACATGCATACACACACACACACACACGCACACACAAACATGCACACATGCATACACTCACACGCACACACACATCTTGGAGTTAACTGCAAAGGCTGAGTCTTACACCAGAACCATTTACTGTTGCGATTAAGGAACTTTGCAGTACATTCCTGTCCCTATTTGGTTCAGTAGTTTTCAGGAACAGATTAAACTCCCTTTATGTCAAGTGATCTGTCCAGAGTGATATTAACTCCACTCTGGGCTTCTATGTGTCAGGCCGGTGACCTCCCTCCAGAGACCAAGCAGCTCACTAGCCCGGATGACCAAGGGGTTGAAATGGAAGTATTTTCTGAAGAAGATCCGCATTTAAGCATACAGAGTACTCGAAAGGTAATGGTCCTGGGGTATGGCTGGGAGGAGCATGCGACTTCTCCACACGGAGTCTCCACATGAAGCTTGTGGAGAAGTAGCAGAATGAATGGAGAAATGACCACCAGGGTAGAGCCTTAAACAAGCGTATGAGTCAGTGCCTTTTAGCTTTGCTACGTTAACATTTGGGGCAAGAGAACTGCCCACTGGGGTGAACTTTCTTGTGAACTTTAGGACGCCTATTGGTAACTTTTGGTCTCCATGTACTAGATATCAGGAATATCCTGGGGTTGGGGATTTAGTTCAGTGGTAGAGTGCTTGCCTAGCAAGCACAAGGTCCTGAGTTCGGTCCCCAGCTCTGAAAAAAAGAAAAAAGAAAAAAAAAGGAATATCCCACTAGCTATGATAATTAAAAAGGTCTCTAGTTCTGGAGAGATGGCCATTTGGTAGATTGCTTGCAGCAAGTATAAGGATCTGAGCTTGATCTCCAGAGACCACAAGAGAAAGCCAGGCACGGTAGTCGGGGCTTGTAGTCCCAGCACTAGGGAGGCAGAAGTAGGAAGATCTCTGGGACTCACCTCACTAGTCAGCCAGACTGGCCCACTTGTTAATCTCCAGACCAATGAGAGAGACTGTATCAAAAAAGCCATGATGGCCAGATCCTGAGGCATAACACCTAAGAATATGCTGTGGCCTGAACAAACACACACACACACACACACACACACACACACACACACACACACACACACACACACTTTTATTTTTTTTTAAAAAAATATGTCTCTAAGCATCACTGGAATGTCTTCTACAGGGTTAAGTCAGCCAGAGCCACTGGCCTAACCTATTATTCTATGAGTTGGGATAGCTGAAAATCAGTCTCAGTAGAATAGCTTTCTTGTTATCTACCTCTCTAACTGGCAGCCTACGAGGGCTATGATTTGTTGGAGGGGAGGGTTGAGCTAATGTTCACACATGTACCTGGCTGCTCCTTAGCCCAGGAGGTGATTTAATTCTCTCCTGAAGCAAGGTCGGTAGAGAACAGAAAGTCCCAACAAAAGCGGTGTGTACTTATATCCGTACATCTCGAAGCCTCTGCCTGGTCATCGGCTTGGCCATCTCTGTGGCTGACGTCTCTTCCCTCTGTCCTCACATGCAGAAGTCTGACGCAGTGAGCATGCTCTCGGAATGCAGCACAATTGACCTGAATGATATCTTTAGAAATTTACAGAAAACAGTTTCCCCCAAAAAGCAGCCAGATAGATGCTTTCCCAAGGGTAAGTGGTCATGGTTTTGCACATAGCCTTTGAATGGGGTTTGCGTTCTCTGTACCTCTGTGGTTGGGGTGGCTGCCTCGTTTCTAACACCACTATCATGAGATAATTAGATTCTAGTAGAGGAAATTTCAAGAAACTCTTGGTTTAGGTATGCTCCATCCACACAGCCCATTAAGCAGAGTGGGTATCCAGAAAGCTCTTCTGGAGAGCTTACTGGGCCAACTCGTCAGACAATATGTGGTGTCCTTAGGACATCCACTATCAGAGCAGATGGTGAGGAAAGGGACGAGGCATGAAGGCAAGGGGCATGAAGAAGCATGAGAAGCCAGGTGGCTAACTAGATCCTCTCCAGACACTAATGCTACAAAGGTTTCCTTTCAGGCCTTAGTTGTCACTTTCTATGCCACAAAACAGACAAGAGAAAGTCCCCCTGGGTCCTGTGGTGGAACATTCGGAAAACCTGCTACCAAATCGTGAAGCACAGCTGGTTTGAGAGTTTCATAATCTTTGTTATTCTGCTGAGCAGTGGAGCGCTGGTAAGGATGCTTTTGGAGAAGAGACTGGGCAGCTGGGGGCGCTCTATCATGGTGGCCTGGCTGTGGGAACTGGGCAGCTGGGGGCGCTGCGTCATGGTGGCCTGGCTGTGGGAACTGGGCAGCTGGGGGCGCTGCGTCATGGTGGCCTGGCTGTGGGAACTGGGCAGCTGGGGGCGCTGCGTCATGGTGGCCTGGCTGTGGGAACTGGGCAGCTGGGGGCGCTGCGTCATGGTGGCCTGGCTGTGGGAACTGGGCAGCTGGGGGCGCTGCGTCATGGTGGCCTGGCTGTGGGAACTGGGCAGCTGGGGGCGCTGCGTCATGGTGGCCTGGCTGTGGGAACTGGGCAGCTGGGGGCGCTGCGTCATGGTGGCCTGGCTGTGGGAACTGGGCAGCTGGGGGCGCTGCGTCATGGTAGAGTGGAGGTGTTCACTGATAACTTCCTTGTTGAGCAGGGTTTCACACAATGTCTAGACTAAGATTCATACTCTGAAGATGCTTTCCCTGGTCAAGGGGCTACCCCAGGCCAGTTGCAGAAAGTACTTTGGATGTCTAGCCCTTGAGCTTGGCCTGCCCACCTGCTCTGCATTTCTGGAAGATTCCTAGATCCCTCCATCCACATACTTCCTCCTTCGGACAGTTCCTCCCCTCACTTTCCCTGAAGATCATGGTGTTACTTTCTAAGATAAGATATTACAGGAAGGGGTACCAGGGACAGATCCAGATGAAACCAATGTCTCTGATACTTCCCATCACTTGTGGCCCCTTAAGGGACAAGGTGACGTTTGTCCTGTTCATGATTCTTCCTGGTCCAGGCAGGGGTGTAAATCCCACTGAGGCAGACACATAAGTCTGAGTCAGGGTCCCTGGTGCCTTTCTGCCCCCTCCTCACTCCTGCCAGCCATGCTGTTGTTCTCTCTCCAGCTTCCCAAGTCACTTACATCTTGTTCCCTTTCCTCACCCCCATCCCTTCAGTTTCCTGTCTCCCTCTCCTTCTGTCTTTGTCTCCCCTGAAGGCTCAAACACGAAACTAAACTCTTGCTGTAGGTCATGCTAAGTGAACAGAAACTTTCCTGATTTGGAGTGACAGATCATTTCAAAATTGTAGCAAACAGAGATGCCACCGAGGTACCTTGTTCTTAGTCCCGTGTCTTCCGTCTAATGCTTTATACCCATGTGACCTCTCAGGGAAAGAACAGGAATACAGGTCATGCTCCCTAGGGACTGGCATTAGCATAAATCCCAAGGCTCTACAAACAACACCAGAAATTGTTCCTCACACAAAAATGCAGGTTTCTCTAGAACCATCCTGGGAACTTCCCTGAAGGACTTTGGTTGTGAGTCTCCATGCTTGTGTGTCATGACTATCACGGTGGCATTTATTTTATTTTTACAAATGGTGCCGGGCGGCAGGAAGACTGTCAGAAGGTCACAGACAGATCTGTGGTGTCAGGGAAAGAAGACACAAGCAGAGAGACCTACCAGCAGCAGGAAGAGACCTCGCTCCTACTCTGAGACAGGTGCAGGCTGGGCAGCGCAGAATAGAACATGCCACGTAGAGAACTCCTGGAGAAAGAAATGGTCCATTCCACTGTACATGAAAGAGGAGAATAAGAAAAATCCCATCCATCACCAACACCTACAGATTAAGGTTCAACACCATTGGAAAGCTTGTTCAAAACATCCAGTCTTGAGCCCCTTCCAATCCACTGGATTAGTTCCCAAGTTCCCAAGGTGATGTGTGGGAGTTAGACTCTGAGAAGGCTGGGTTTGGACAATTACATGACAGTGGCAAGAGCCTCTTATTCATACTTGGCCCTGGTATGACATGCGGGCCTTTGAAACTTCATTGCATCTCTCTGACCTGCTTAGCTAATCTGTGGCTAAGCTTCCTGAAGAGAAAGTGAGCCCGTAATGCTGTCCAGGTTTGCCTGTCCTCTGCAGACAGTTAATCTAGATAAGCAAGTCCCTGGCCTCCAGGAGCATGGAGTCCAGATGGGAAGACAGGTGCAGGGATCATTTGTAGACCATGGTTGTAAGTGAAGGGCTCAGAGCAGGAGGGGCTGAAGGGTAGAGAGCAGGGATAAGAGCTCAGCCCAGCCTCCTAGGAACAGGATACTTTCCCATAGTATGTCAGCTCCTCCAAGCTCAAGAGAACCAGGAGGAGAGAAGACACAAGAGCTGTTTTTGCAACTCTTCACCTTGTTCTAACCAAAACCATGACATGAGCAACCCAGGAAGGGATATTTTAACTCACAGTGCCAAACTTTGTGAGGAGCGGCTGTCTGCTACACAGCAGGAGTGTAGGGCTGCTGTTCATGACCCCAGGGATCAGAAAGCAGAGAAGAGTGTGCTACAAAGGAAGTGGGACTGTCCTGTAAACTTGTGAGTTCAGGTTTGTAAGAGTTACACTTCAAGTTCACCCAACCTCCCAAAGGTTCCAGGATGACTACTCCTCCAAAACCAGCTGGAGCAGCTGGGAACACAAGTGTTCAAATACAGAAGTCTGTGGGAGACATTTTACTATCAAACAACACAAGGACTATTTTCTATTTGTTAGGTGGAAGTGAGTTTGGTTGGATTCTTATATTTTTGGTTGTGAGCCTAGCCTTTAATGGCTGAGCCATCTCTCCAGCCCTGGTTGGATTCTTATGAATTCTTTTTTTTTTCTTTTCTTTTTTTTTTTTTTTTTTTGGAGCTGGGGACCGAACCCAGGGCCTTGTGCTTGCTAGGCAAGCGCTCTACCACTGAGCTAAATCCCCAACCCCGGATTCTTATGAATTCTTATGAATTCTTTTTTCCCTTAGGATGTGACCCTACCTTGTGCCTAAAATGGGACTGGTTTTCTTCATACTTTCAGTATTTTCCTAAATATCTCAGGCAGGGTTAGTTCCAAGCCCCCTTCTCTCTGTCATTTCTTTCATTCTTACTGTATGAAGGCTGAAATGATAGATCATACCCTAACTCTACAGGCCGTGCAGAATCACACTCACAGGCACACTCACACACACTCACACATACAATCATGCACTCTTGTGCACACACACACACACACACAGTGACTGAGGGAGATGTTTGGATGTAGCATAGAAAAAGGTCAGCATCAGGCCTCATTTCCATAATCACACTTAATGGACGTTTGACAGTCAAAGAAATTTTCACCAAGAGCTTTGGTTCAGAGCTTCTCGATTTCAGTGTGTCACAAAACAGTTACAGATTTATATTATCTATAGTGTGCGTGTGTGTGTGTGTGTGTGTGTGTGTGTGTGTGTGTGTTTTGTGTGGTATGTGTATGGTGTGTGTGTGCATGTATAGTGTGAGTATATGTGTGGTGTGTGTGTTTGTGTATATGTGTGGTACATGTATGTATCATGTATGTGTGTTTATGTGTGAATGGTGTGTGTTTTCGGTAAGGCTTGGTAAGGTATGTATGTGTGTATGGATGTGAGTGTATGTTTGTCTATGTGTGAGTGGTGTATATGTATGTGGTGTGGCTTGCATGTGGTGTGTCTGTGTGTGTATGTGTGTGTGGGGTGTGTGTATGTGTGTTTGTATATGCAAGAGTGACATATGTGGTATGGCTTGCATGCTGTATGTATGTATGTATGTATGTAATATGGTATGTGTGTGATGTGTGCATGTATATTGTGTATTTGTGGTGTGTGTGTTTGTGTATGTGTGTATGGTATGTGTATGTGTCATGTATGTTTGTTTATATGTGAGTGGTGTGACTTGCAGATCGCTGAGCCATCTCTCCAGCCCTTTCCATATCATTTAACAAGTGATCCGTTTTATTGGAAAAGACCTGCCTTAATCTGTTTATAGCAAAACCTTATCACTAAGACGCCGACTAGTTTCTAGCCATATAAAATAAAATATGAAAAGTTCTAAACCAAGGAGCTCTGCAAACATTCAGCCTGGCCTATGGTAATTCTCTGTTCTTTCAGATATTTGAAGATGTCAATCTCCCCAGCCGGCCCCAAGTTGAGAAATTACTAAGGTGTACCGATAATATTTTCACATTTATTTTCCTCCTGGAAATGATCCTGAAGTGGGTGGCCTTTGGATTCCGGAGGTATTTCACCAGTGCCTGGTGCTGGCTTGATTTCCTCATTGTGGTGGTAAGTTTACTGTCTCTATGTCCTCTTCAGGTTGGGGCAGGGATCAGAGCAGGGCACTGTAAGGGAGATGCCTTTCCTGTCCTCCTATGGGTGCCTCTCAAAATAATCCTAGCACCCATTACAGTATGTACTGCTGACTGTCATCTGTCCATCCTTGCGGTCCAGCCCTCATGGGCCCTGCCTCTTATACTCATGTAAACACACTGACCAACTGTCTCCATAATGGCCTTCTCCACTTCTCTCTCCGGACCATGCTTGCGTCCAACCCAGAGGAACTTCGGGCATCTTCTATTTTTCCTTCTCCTTCCACCTTTTTTCCTTTTTCCATTTTCATATGTGTGTGGTGTACTGTGTGCATGCATGTTTTTTTTGTATGCGTACAAATGTGTGTGCTTGCTCTTCTATTATTCAGGTAGGCCTCTCAATCAAACCCAGAGCTCACTGATGTGGCATGTTCTAGGCATCTCAATCAACCCCAGAGCTCACTGATGCAGCTACTCTGCATGCTCTAGGGGTCCCGTGCCTTCTGAGGCTAGAATTACAGGTGTGAGACCATGCCCACCCAACATTTACATGAGTTCTGGGGATCCAAATTCTGGACATCATGCTTGCAGGGAAAGCACTTTAACTGCTGAGCAGCCTCCCCAGACCTCCCACCCCACCCAACTTTAAATTTTTTATCTTTAAAGGCATCTCAAAGCAGACCAGTAGGCAGATCCTGACTTCAGTGGCATTGCCAACCTGGCCTCTGCCACATCACAGAGAAAGAACCCTGTAGCTCAGGTTAACAGTCTGCTGCAGGACATGGAGCAGACCAGTGGTGACCAGGGCTGTAGTGCTAAAGTTAACAATGGCAACAGTGGGCTACATTCTGAGGCTTTCTCTGTACCACCGTTGGCTTTAGCTTTTCCTGAGGAGAAACAGCTAAGATCTGTCTACTCATCCCAGATGGGCATCAGTACTAAAGGACAATTTCCATGTCCAACTTGGTGAGACTGATGAGTCTGTTGGGCTTTCTCATGGACTGTGAGTGACTTGGAACATCTGTGTCATGGCAGAGTTCCGCCCCATCTAGGAGCCCTGCTGTCAATCAACCTTCCACTTCTTATATACTCTAGCATCTCCCAAGATCCCCTGTGCTGGGAGGAGGAGGATCTCAGGTAAGGGATTCCCAGGTCTCCCTTCTTCCACTCTCTAGGGAGTGTCCATAGACGTGGCTAGCACTGTATCAGTCTGCTCTAGTTTCCATGGCTACCAGGCACAAAGCCCAAGATGGCACCCTGTTATGTCTGGAGAGAAAACAAACAAACAAACAAAAACAACTTCCAACAGCCACGTTTTCTGCCATTTCTGCCAAATGCCTTCTTTCTTCTACTTGCCATAGTCACTCTCTGTGGAAGGGACTTTTATTTTCCTTGTATTCAAATGAAGAAAGTAACCCAGAAAGGCTAGGAACTGCTCAAGACTTCTGGCGAGAAGCAGCAGAGCTGAGAGTCAGACCTAGCAAGCCTCCCTCCAGGGTGCAGGCTCTCACAGGTGCATCATAATACATCATCATACAGATTCCACTTCTGTTTAAGCAGGCAGGGAAGGGGGTGGGGCGGTGCTTCAGTTGGCAGAGTGTCAGGTGTGCAAACGTGAAGACCTCAGCCAAAAGGCCAGGCTATCACAGCAGGATAATCCCAGCTCTGAAGAGGTAGTGATTAGAGGCTCGCTAGCTTGTTGGTGAGCTCCTGAGCTGGGTTGGTGAGCTCTGGTTCAGTGATACTTTGTTTCAAAACCGAAAGTGGAGAGTGATTTGACTTCAGACCTTCCCACGCTCGGTTACAATGTACATACCCACAAGGACAAAAACCGCCCAAATGAAGATTATAAATTCAGCAGAGTCAAAATAGATAGAATGAACCTAGCAGCAATCCCTAAATATATCAAAGAGTGCTCTAAAGTCAGTGTCAAAAATTACCAGCAGCCCCAGGTGGTTTGTACAGGCACCTTTTAGTAAGTTTTAATAAATCCGACATTAATCGAATTGTCATGAGGAGTAGAAGAGGGAAGATGCAAGCTGTCCAACTAAGAGCAAGCGTAACCCTTGTTTGTTTGTTTTTGAGGCAGGGTCTCCTGTAGCCCAGCCTGGCCTCAAACTCTGTGTATAACAGAGGATGACCTGGAACCCCAGTTCTCCTCCCTCACCTCTTGTCTGCTGGGACTGCAGGCCCAACCCAATACCAGTACAGTCTTGCTCAGGAGGCAAACAGAACAAAACCTAAGAGCAGAGATAAACAACCAAAAATAAACATATAAGCCCGTGCCTATGCCTCTCGGAGGAGGCAGGCACCCTGTGGCAAGTCCCAGCATTGGTCTTGACACTGTACAGACGGTGGTAAGGACCCCAGCTTCACAGATCCTCAGCCCCATGCCTGAAACAGGAAACGGATCCTGCGAACTTCTAGTCTCATTTGTGGCACAGTCTTACCACTGTGAGGAGACACTGCTACCCTGGCAGACTTTGTAAGAGAAAACATTGAACAGGGGCTTGCTACCAGTGTCAGAGGCTTGGTCTATTATTATTACGGTAGGAGCAGGAGCAGTAGCTGAGAACTACATCCCGATCCACAGGGGAGAATGCAAAACTGGGTCTGGCGTGGGTTTTGGAAACCTCAAAGCCCACCCCAGTGACACACTTCCTCCAACAAGGCCACACCTCCTAATCCTTTTGATCCTATCAAACAATCCCATTCCCTGGTGACTAAGCACTTAACCATATGAGCCTATGAGGGCCATTCTTATTAAAACCACCAAGATTACACAAATCAATCAGGATGGCATACAATGGGGGCCATCGAGATAGCCCTGCAGGTAAAAGTGCTTGCCACCTGATCAGTGACCCAAGTTCAATACCCAGACTCTGTATGGTGGAAGAAGAGAACCAACTCCTACAAGTTTCCTCTGACCTCTGAACTCCATACAATGCCCACCCTCCCACAATAAATAAATCGATAAACAGAAAAATAGTTTAAAAGAATCCAGATGATGATTTTTTTATAATGATTTTGGAGTAGAGAAACTCGAACCTGCAGCACAAAAAATATGTAAGTCCGACTGTACTAAAACATAGAACCTTTCTTCTCAGCGATGCTGGAATTATAAATAAAGACAAATCAGGCCCCAGGACTTAGTGTTTGTTGAATACCTGACAGATACTAATATCTATCTATAATATATAACATATGTAATACAAATCATGAGGAAATGACAGCCAAAGGTGAGGGTAAGCTTACGACACAGACAGAGCCTCACAGGAGAGGCCCGGGTTGCTGGAATGTGCAGATAAGGCTTATTTCATGAGGCAGCACAGAAGTGCATGTGACAGTGAAAGCACGCCTCATTCAGTTGAAAACCATTTTTTTTCAAGGGATAGCTGTGTTGGGAAGAATGTCGGAAATCAAAAATCTCTAATTTCCGCCAGCAATTTAACTGGGATAGCCGTTGTGGGGAAAGTTTTGCATTGTTTGATCACATTACAAATGTGCCAACTTGTACTAGACCTGGTGTCCTCACCAGGCAGCCTCTCCCCTCTAGGTGTCTGTGCTCAGTCTCATGAATCTACCAAGCTTGAAGTCCTTCCGGACTCTGCGGGCCCTGAGACCTCTGCGGGCGCTGTCCCAGTTTGAAGGAATGAAGGTACACGCGCAGGTGGATGGGCGGGAACCAGCTATCAGGACTGAAAGAAACTAACTGCCCTCGGTCTTTCGTCAAGACTTTCCTGGGGTCCTACCCAACCAGACCAGGGCCTGGACTGTGAGAAGTGAGAAGACTGGTATGAGTTATCTATCTCAAAACAGCCAAGGGCTCTGTCCTCCCTGAATCCAGGGAAAGACACACCCCATGTACGTCTAGTGTCATTGTCACAGGGCACTTTGGAGGTCATCCTTGGTGGCCATATGACTGGAAAGCTGGGCCAGGAGAGAGAGGTTCAGAATAAAGACAGAAGGACTCTAGGGGCCCTGACCTGCATAGTGGGTCTCCCCTGGAAGACAGAGGTTGGGTGGCCCTGTTTGTAACTCTTTCCTTTGTTTTGTCTCCCCAAGGTTGTCGTTTACGCCCTGATCAGCGCCATACCTGCCATTCTCAATGTCTTGCTGGTCTGCCTCATTTTCTGGCTCGTATTTTGTATCTTGGGAGTAAATTTATTTTCTGGGAAGTTTGGAAGGTGCATTAACGGGACAGACATAAATATGTATTTGGATTTTACCGAAGTTCCGAACCGAAGCCAATGTAACATTAGTAATTACTCGTGGAAGGTCCCGCAGGTCAACTTTGACAACGTGGGGAATGCCTATCTCGCCCTGCTGCAAGTGGTAAGTTCTGTGGGTCTGTGTCTGCGTCCAGGAAGGAAGCTTGGAAGAGTGATCAGTCACTAAAAACATAGTCACTCCACCAAGACTGGATCCCAGTCCTGCTCGCAGGGTGGGGCGGGGCAGAGTCTTTTCACCTGGAGTTTCTCACTTTTCTCATTTCTTTGACAAAAACACCTGGCGCAGTAGTTACTTTTCTGTTGCTGTGATAAAATACCAGACAAAAAGAAAGTTTCTTTTAAAAGTCTTTCTTAGATTTTATTATAGCTTATAGCTCTAAAGGGAACACAGTCCATCATAGCGGGAGAGCATGGTGGGAGGATCAGGAAGCTGGCTATCATATCTCCTCTATACACTACATACATCTATAGGCACCTTATAAATCCTCAACTCCCATCCTCAGTGACGCACTTCCTCCAGCAAGGTTCCACTTCCTAAAAGTTCTATAATCCTCCCCAACTGCACTGTCAAGTGGGACCCAGGGAGCTTATGGGGGCCGGAGCTTATGGGGGCGGGAGCTTATGGGGGCGGGAGCTTATGGGGGCGGGAGCTTATGGGGGCGGGAGCTTATGGGGGCGGGAGCTTATGGGGGCGGGAGCTTATGGGGGCGGGAGCTTATGGGGGCGGGAGCTTATAGGGGCTGCATTTCTCATTCAAAGCACAATACCTGACAAAGGCAATTTAAGGAAGGGCTGTTTTTGCACATGCTTTGAGGGACTGGGCCGCCATGGTGGTGAGAATTGTCTAGATGCGGAGGGCGGCAGGAGTGTGAGGAAGCTGGTCCTACTGGCTCTACAGTCGGGAGGGAAGTAGGCAGAAAGAGACAGATGCCGGTGCTTTTTCATTTTTTACTCACCAGCTTGTGGGACGGTGCCGCCCATGTTCAAGATGAGTCTACTGTCAATTAAACATCATCAGAAACACCTTTACCACACTCCCTGATGTGGGTTTCTAAGACTTCCAAAGCCAGTCCGGTTGACAGTGAAGCCCCTTCAGGGTTTTAAATGGCTTGCTTTGTCTTCTATGGTACCTTGCTTGTTGTTCAGATCACCTGCTAGACAGGAGAGCCTTTGGTGCAGGTCAGGGCATTGTCACTATCTTTTTTTTCCAAGCAGCAGCAACAGCAGCCAGCCAGGTGTTGGTCAGGCAGCACAAAAATCGTGTGCTATCTTGGCTCTTCCCAAGTAACCTTTTGTGTAGACGTTGAATTTGTTTTTAAATCATTAGTCTTGGGAGAATAAAGAAGACCGAGATTGGGCACAACACCCCTCCTCATGTCCAGGACTGTTCTTCCCTGCCGACCTCTCTCTGGGGCAGGATAGAGGGTCACCTTACACCCACCCACCAACAGGGTTTGACGAGCTTTTGCGTGGCAAGCCTCTCTTGATGAAAAAAATGTCTACATCTGTGTCTGAGGTTTCTACTTCTGTTTCAGGCAACCTATAAGGGCTGGCTGGAAATCATGAATGCTGCTGTCGATTCCAGAGAGGTGAGTTAATGTCTCACTGTGTTCTAGAATGTCATGCTCAAACCGGAGGTGCTATGAATGTGTGGACGGCCCCCTAACTTCCTGTACAGCAGCTTCACTATCCCACACCCTTGTTTGTTCTTCTGGGGACAAAATTAGGGTGCAGAATGGCCTGATAAACAGATCGATTACGTATCTTTTCCATGTCTGACACCCCAATATTCTGTAGAGTCCAGTATTTTCTCTGTGTTAGCAGGGAAGAGCTGAACACCATTCATGTAGGAGATGGGACCAGAACAAGAACCCCATGTGTCCTAACTTGGCTTCTGTTGCTGTGATAAAACACTGGCCAACATGACTTGGGGGAGGGAGAGTGTTTTGTTTGTTTCTTTAAGCTAACAGGTTATGGGCTATTGTTGAGGGAAACCCGGGTAGGAGCTCAAGGCAGGAACCAGGAAGCAAGAACTGAAGCAGACTCTAGCCAGGGAAAACCTGGATTACTTCCTCTAACTTCTTTAGGGTTGCTGAAATGAAATACCATGACCAAAGCAACCTGGGGAGAAAGTGGTTTGTCTGGCTTATATATCACGTTGTTGGGGGAAGAAGCAAAGGCAGAAACATAAGCCAGGCAGGAGCCTGGAGACAGGAGCTGATGTGGAGGCCATCCATGGAGGGGTGCTGCTTACTGGCTTGCTCTCCATGGCTTGCTCCCCCTGCTTTCTTATAGCACCCAGGATCACCAGCCCAGGGTGGCCCCACCCACAATGGTTTGTGCCCTACAAGCTTGCCTACAGCTCTATCTTATAGAAGCAATTCCTTAATTGAAGTTTCTCTAGTGACTCTACCTTATGTCAAGTTGGCATAAAACTAGCATGCAGACATCACCTGGCTTGCTTGGCCACCTTCCTTATACAATTTGGGTCCACCTCCCTAGGGATAGGTCCTCCTACACCCCACAGGCCAGTCTCATAGATGTAATCTCCAGTTGAGATTCCCTCTTCCTGGGTGATATTAGTTTGTGTCAACTTGACAGAAACTAAGCATCATAGCAAGGTCCTCCAACTTGCCTATAGGTCATCTCCAAATGATGAACAGGAGGAAACCACCTTTGAAAGTCTTCATGTCTCAACTGGGCAAGCACTAAGAGAGTAGAAGTGACTGTAGAATTTCAGTGTATGAGAAAGTCAAAATTGAGTCTCAAAGTTGGAAGCACACTTGGTTGGCAGTCTAGCCCATTCCCTGCTCCTTGTCTGGTCCAGCGGAAGGATGAGGAGAGGCTTATGCAGAGCAGGACAGTTGAGTCAAGAATGGAAACAAGGTGGGGGGGGGCGGGGGTGTTAGTTTCATACCATGGCACATCTGCAGTCACGGTACTGAGGGATCTACAGAGTTGATACCAGATACGGAGTGAGGGCTTCAGACAAGTGGGCTGGGAGCAGGAGAGATGTAGAACCGAGGAAGAAGTCTTCATGGCTACCAGTTTTCCTCATAACCTAACAGACTGGCATCTATAGTGCATAGCAATAAATCACTTAGCTTAATTCTTAGTACATTAACAAAATCTCATTCCCAGAGAGCCAAAGCTAGTAGAGACATAATGTTAATGTTGTAATTCATTGTAATATTTATACCTCATAATTATGTGTATCATATATACATTTTAAATGTTTAATTTTTAACTTATTGTTTGTATATGTGTGCATATAATATGTGTGCATGAATGAGGACCAGAGTTTGGATGCCTAGAGTCCGCATAGATGCTGGGTTGGCATGGGAACATTCCCTGCCTGTAATTCTAGTGCTTAAAGAGTGGAGATGGGATTCCAGGAGCAAGTTGACCAGTTAGACTACTGGTGAGCTCTGGGTTCAAATGAGAGGGAGCCAGAGACTTAGTGGACAACTTGCTATTAAGCCTGACAACCCAAGTTCCTTCCCTCTGATCCACATGGTGGAAGGAGAGAACCAGTTCCTGCAAGTTGTCCTGGTCTCCATAGATATGGGAGACTTTCAGAAGACAAACACCACCATGTCCCTCCCCCTTTCTTCTCATCTCTTAATGTTCTTTATTGTCTGGGAGAAAAACCCAAGCCTCCTGGCTCCCATCTCCCCACTGTGTGCATCTGGAGCTTAAGGAGAGACCCAAAGAAGGGGCGTCCAGAGGTGCATCCTCCCAGCAGGACGCTATGTGGTTGCACTTGCTGGGGAAATCCACTCTGGACTTCTGAACGAGGCAGCTAGGGCAGCTTGATGCGTTTTCCTTCAGTAACTTTTTCTCTCGTTAAAAATGTCCCCAACAGAAAGACGAGCAGCCGGACTTTGAGGCGAACCTCTACGCGTATCTCTACTTTGTGGTTTTTATCATCTTCGGCTCCTTCTTTACCCTGAACCTCTTTATCGGTGTTATTATTGACAACTTCAATCAGCAGCAGAAAAAGATAAGTACACATGCTGCTCTGGCCGGGTCCTCTCTCTCACCTGGTTCCACCAGTGCTTGGAGGGACTGTGATTCTAACTCGGAAAGAAGGCTGTTCACGGCTTATATGTATGAGTGCGTGTGCGTGTGTGAGTGAGTGTGTGTGTGTGAGTGTATGTGTGAATCTGTTTATGTATGTGTGAGTGTGTGTATGTATGTATGAGTGTGTGTGTGTGTGTGAGTGTGTGTGTATGAATATGAGTGTGTATGAGTGTGAGTGTGTGTATGAGTGTGTTTGCATGTGTGTGTGAGTGTGTGTGTATGAGTGTGTGTGCGTGTGTGTGTGAGTGTGTGTATGAATATGAGTGTATATGAGTGTGAGTGTGTGTATGTGTGTATGAGTGTGTGCACGTGCGTGTGTATGAATGTGAGTGTGTATGAGTGTGAGTGTGTGTATGAGTGTGTATATGAGTGTGTATGTGCACACGCGCACGTGTGTATATGTATGTGTATGTGTATTTGCATCATTGGGATTATTTTATACTTTTAATTTTGGGGTGTCTAAGCTCATTAGTCATAGCCTATTTTAGGAAATCATTTTTTTGCTGTAAGAATTTTCAGGGCTAGGGAGATGACTCCGTGGGCAGGAGTGCTTGCTGTGCAATCATGAGGACCTGAGTTCAAATCCCAAGTCCCCATGTTGAAAGCTGGGCTTGGCTCCTCAGGTCTGTAGCTCTAGTGCCATGGACACAGAAATGCAAGAGCCTCAGGGATTTGCTAGCTTCCAGCCCAGCTCCAGGCTCAGTGGCAGACCCTGTCTCATGGGAATAAGATGGAGAGTAATAGAGCAGGACACCTGGTGTCCTTTTCTCTGCACACACATGAATGCACATACCTGAACACACACGCACACATGCACACATATGCAAATGCCCACACCATGGGAGCTGAATTATATACCATAATTTGACTGAATTGGTCTCCTCTTTTTCACCATCTAAGTCATTTCTACATTTCTCTATGGCTTAAGCAATCATGAGCATCCTTAAAATTCTGGTTATTTTCTTAGTAGAACTTCCTGTTATTAAAATATGAGAGGTATTGCCCAATCACTTCCCAAATTTGAGAATGGCTGGGACTGAGCCCTCTCCACCCCATCACTAGCTTTTATAATCACTTTCCTAGACAGCGGAAAGTGTTGCACCATGGTTTTATATGCCATTACTTGGTCATTAGTGATCATGACATGTTTTAGATCAGCGGACCTAACATTGGTAAGGACCGTCTGCTTACATCTTTTGACTGTTTTAAAGACAAATTGTCATTCTTTTTTATGCATATTCAATCTATTAAGTCTATTTTGTGACTTTCTTTTTACATTGTGTTTGTGTGCATATGTGTGTGCGTGTGTATGTCTTTGTGTCTGTGTGTGTCTATGTGTGTGTTTGTGTGTGTCTCTGTGTGTATCTGTTTGTGTGTCTGTGTTTCTCTGTGTGTGTCTGTGTGTATCTGTATGTGTGTCTCTGTCTATGTGTGTATGTGTGTGTGTTTGTGTATGTCTCTATGTGTATCTGTTTGTGTGTCTGTTTCTCTGTGTGTGTCTGTGTGTGTGTATATCTGTTTGTATGTGTGTCTCTGTATCTGTTTGTGTGTCTGTTTCTCTGTGTGTGTCTCTGTATATCTGTGTCTCTGTGTGTATCTGTGTCTATGTGTGTATTTATCTGTTTGTATCTGTGTCTCTGTGTCTATGTGTGTATTTATCTGTTTGTATCTGTGTCTCTGTGTGTGTCTCTGTATGTATCTGTTTGTGTGTCTGTGTTTCTCTGTGTGTGTCTGTGTCTGTGTATATCTGTTTGTATGTGTGTCTCTGTGTGTGTCTCTGTGTATCTGTTTGTGTCAGTGTGTGTCTGTGTGTGTCTCTCTGTGTATGTCTCTGTGTGTATGTCTCTCTGTATGTGTATGTCTTTGTGTGTGTCTCTGTGCATGTGTGTGTGTGTGTGTGTGTGTGTGTGTGCAAGTCTTCCTCAGCATCTCTCCACCTTGTGTTTTGAGACAGAGTCTCTCATTGAAGCTGGAACTCACTGACTTGGCCTGTCTCTACCTCCCCAGTGCTGGGATTGCAGGCCCATACTGCCACACTGATAAACGTTATCTTTTCAGTCTTGGGATGAAACCCAATGGCTCGTCCATGCTAAGCAAGTCCCTACCACGTAGCCACACTACCCAACCCTGCACCTGGCTTTTCACGTGGGTTCTGGGGACTCAAGCTCTGGTCCTTATGCTGGGAAAGCAGGCACCACCCACTACCGCCCTCCCTGCTCCAGTTCTTGTTTATTATTGTATACATTTTTAAAACTCTTATAGACCTGAGGTTTTGTGGAACCAAACTCTGCCTATGGGGCGCAAGGCACTTCTGACCCTGGCTTGGTGTTTGGCCGTTGGTTTTTGTAACTGTGCCAAACCTCGTTTAGATTTTTCTGCCAATCTCTTTGATCATCTGAACCGTACCTTGCTGCCAACCTCCGTTCTCTGCTGGGAAAGTCCGGTGCTGCTGTGGCACTGCCTTACTGAGTCTGCTGCTCAGGGAGCAGGGGGCGGCTCTGGGTCCCCTCTGTGATGCCCGTCCTGATTGCAATCAATACCAGCAACCTGAGTGTCAGCCTTGCAGTGTCAAGGCTTAACCCTCTGCTGGAACGATGTGCACCACACAGTCACATCCTTTCATTGCTTTTACATTATGGAAAATTTCAAAAGTCCACTAGAACATTCTAGAACAAACCTCAAAATATCCAGCACCCAGCATCATATTTATGACCAAAGAACATCTTCCTGCCTCCCGGAGATGCCCCACAGGCCCCTCGTGCAGGATTTGTTTCATTTCATTCATAAACATTTCAAAAAATTTTATTTTAATCACATAAGGTGAAGAGTCACATTTTCAGAGTCTGCTTGTTTTGAGTCAGGGTTTCTCAACGAAGCCCCGGCTGGTCTCGAGACTTTTTCCAACCTATTTTTACTCTTCATTTATTGTCACTGCGTGTGTGTGCATGCACATGGTGTGCTGGCGGGTTCGGACATGTAGAGGTCAGGGGGCTGCTTCATGGAGTCAGTTCTCCCCTCCAGTTCTCACATGTGTTCAGGAAGGTCTTCAGGCTCGTGTGGCAAGATGTCATTATATTATCTAAAAAACTCTAAACAAATTCTTCAAATTCATCAAATTATACTTATTTAGATTGCCATATACCTTTCCATTTTCTTTGTTAAGCCAGTAAATGCTGCTATCCTCCTCCTCATCCTCCTCATCCTCCTCTTCCCCTCCTCCCCCTCTTTCTCCTCCTTTCCCCCTTCTCCCCTCCCACTCCTTCATTTCTTCCTCTTCTTCCTCCTTTTCCCCCTCTTCCTCCTCCTCTTTCCTCTCTTCCCCTTCTTCCTCCTTTTCCACCCTCTCTTCCCCCTCCTCTTCCCCCTCCTCCCCATCCTCTTCCCCCTCCTCCCCATCCTCTTCCTCATCACTATTACTATTAATGTTGCTTTTTTTGAGGCAGGCTAGCCTGGAGCTCACTGTGTTGCCCAAGCTGGCCCCAAATGCATAACAACCCTTTTGCCTCAGCTCCCAAGTACCAAGATTACATGTATGAGCTACCCACCATGTCTGGCATTGTTTTTCTAAGTTAGTGTGCACAATAATGCATTTCATTTTGGCGTTTTTGGGGGTGTGACTCCTTGTATGTGGCGGGCGTGGAAGGCTCTCTTGTCTGTAGCTCTATGGATTTGGGCTTTCCTCTTAGAGAGACTAATAGCCACTAGGAGGATTTTTACTCTTGTTTATTTTTTCAAAGAACAAAGTCCTAGTTTCTTCAATTCTTTGCATTGTTTCCTTTCTATGTTGTTGTTTTCTGCTGTGATATACTTTATCTCTTTCCCTCTACTGCTCCGTTCTTGTTTTTCTAAAGTCCTTCCAGCAGACACATCAATGTTTGCCAGAGATCATAGACTTTTTAAAACCTAAGATTCACAACTATGTTTCATTTTCCTGGAAGATTTATTAATTTTTATTTTTGAAATCTTTTTTTTCTATTACAGTTTAGGGTCCAGTCACGGGCTGGAGAGGAGGCTGAGAGGTTAAGTCAGGGGCCGGAGAGGAGGCTCAGAGTTAAGAGCACCCATTCCTCTTACAAAGGACCTAGGCTGGATTCCCAGCACCTAGGTCGAGCTTCTCATAACTGACTTTATAAACCCAGATCTGGGTATTAGATGCCATCTTCTGTCTTCTGTAGGTAATTACAGTCATATGAACATACCCACACACATACATACACATAATTCAAAACAAAATAAATATTTAAAACATCCACAACTACTCATTGTCCTCACACCAGACACATGCATTCCAGTATTACAGTCTCAAGAGTGCTTTACTGCTAGTGAGCAGTGCTTCTGATTGGGTTTGACTGTCAGGGGACACTTTCCTTTTGAAAAAGATGCTATTGTGTGTGTGGATGGGGGTGTGCACACATGAGTGCAGTACCTGAAGAGGCCAGAAGAGGGCACCAGATCCCAGAGAACTTAAATATGCTGTGAGCTGCTGGACATGGGTGCTGGGGACCAAGCTTGGGGCCTCCAGAAGAGCCATTCAGTGTTAACCTTCCAGCCGCCTCCAGCAGTGCTTTTAGGACTAACTAACCATTTTGTTTCTTACTTTTCTGAGCCTGGAACCTCTCTTTACTGTTTCCAAACTCCTGTAAAAGTCCAGCTGCATATTTCTAAAAGAATTCTATTCTATTTTATCTGATATTTCTAGATTTTTTTCTTTTTGGTTTCATGAATTTCTAGAGATGGAAATCCTAGCTTGTTTTTCTTATTAGTGGTAAAAATATTTAAAACTCACATGTTTCCTCTTAAGAATTTTTCTAGGAAGATTCTAATTAACTTTTGTTAGTAATGTTACATTAGTTACTTAAGTAATTTTAGTATCATTACATAGTATTTTCTGTCTTTTTAAAATTTTCATAATTCCTTTGTGCATATTAGTTATTGTTGGTTTTATGTTAACTAACATGTTCACACACATGTACGTACATGTATATGTACATACATGTATATATAATGTACTTTGGTCCTCCCTTCTTCCCTCTTTTAACCTTCCTCTGCTATGATATTTTAGTCTAATATTTCTATTGCTAATTTTAATTCTAGCTCTATTATGATTTAAGTTATGCAGCCTGAAGTGTATTTAGTTTTTACAAAGATTGCATAGGATGTTCATTAAAATGTGTCATCTGTGTGTTCTAAGAAGTGAGCCACAACTGACTGACATGACCTTATTCCTCTCTTATCTCTTATCTTAAAATCAATTTTCCTTCTGGTCCCAGAGTCCAGATTCTTTCAAATTCCTTTGAAGTAGGAACTATTGATAAAAGTGACATGTAACTTTAAAATTGTTACTAAAAATTCAGGACTTGATTTGCAAAGATGGCTTAGCAGAGGCTAATTGACTGTTGATTTCTTCATGCACTTAGGTGGCCAAGACATTTTTATGACAGAAGAACAGAAGAAATATTACAATGCAATGAAAAAGTTAGGAACCAAGAAACCTCAAAAGCCCATCCCAAGGCCCCTGGTGAGAGCAACTGACTCTAAGCACACATGCAGGATGCATGATCTAAACACGCAGGTTTCTAAAAAGCCTGTTAACTTTTAAAGGAAGTATTCTTCTTATTGTTTTAAAAGTATTTGTGTATGTGCATCTTTGTGGGTGTACATGTTCATGGGAGTGTGGTGCTTTCAGTGGCCAGAAGGGGGCATCAGATCCCCCAGAGCAGAAGTTAAAGGCAGTGGTGAGCCATCTGACCCAGATGCTTAGGGAATGAATGCAGGACCTCTGCAAGAGCAGAATGCAGTCGTATCCACTGAGCCATCTCTCCAGACCCCCAGGATCTTTAAAATATATATGTGTTATCTTAGAACTTAAAGAACCAAGATGTACCCAAGTCCTTAGGAAAATTAGACATGCATGTTCACTACTGAGAGTCTGAGAGTTACTTTTCTACTAACACAGAGTCTCATTAGGTAGGTCTGGTGGCCTGGAAATCACTATGTAGACCAGGCTGCCTTGAACCCCTTGCCTCTGTCTCTCACATGCTTGAATTAAGGACATACCTCATTATACCAAACCAAAAAAAATCTTAAAAAAATCTAAAACTTAAAAAAAAAAAGGAGACAGTGTTTAACATCATCCCCAGTCATACTATGAAATAACCAGTTCTCCATCTTTAATAACTGCTGGGCTCGAATGTTGCTTTCCTAGCTTATTCCAACTGGAATTAAACACTGACATTTAAGGATTGTGTGAATGAAGAGTTTTGCTGATTATTCTGAACTGGTAGACAGAGATCTTTGTCTGTTCCACTTTGCCCAAGATGTAGATGCTCTCTGCGTCCATCTTTTGGGTAAATGCAGACACAGACATCAAGGGCCATCTTTCTATCGTTGAAGCATACATGAGCCCTTTTAGCTCAGCCTCACTGACTGCACATCACATCATACATGAGCCATTTTAGCTCAGCCTCACTGACTGCACATCGCATCAAAGTTGTGTCACTACTGGAGATATTTTGATTTATGTTTTTTGTTTTAAAGTAGAAGTGAAAATACAGGCTTGAGCACATAAAACAGTTACCCAAGCCACAATGGGAAGCTATGAGAATGTCTTGTCCTTTGAAGGGGTCTTGTGTATATTTCAAGGAGTTGCCTCCATTGTAAGAGAAAATGAATTTTGTTGTCTTAACGATGTAATTTTCTCCTTTCCTTTTTCCTCTTCAGAACAAATGTCAAGCCTTTGTGTTTGACCTGGTCACAAGCCAGGTCTTTGACGTCATCATTCTGGGTCTTATTGTCTTAAATATGATTATCATGATGGCTGAATCTGCCGACCAGCCCAAAGATGTGAAGAAAACCTTTGATATCCTCAACATAGCCTTCGTGGTCATCTTTACCATAGAGTGTCTCATCAAAGTCTTTGCTTTGAGGCAACACTACTTCACCAATGGCTGGAACTTATTTGATTGTGTGGTCGTGGTTCTTTCTATCATTAGTAAGTAAAACCAGTAGCCAGGACTTTCCAGGAAAGGCAGACATAAACCCTAAAGATAATCATTTGGAAGTGTATCAAGGGTTTCCACAAAGCAACAGATTATGCTTAATGTAGCCCCAGGGGTGGCGGTAGGGGGCTAAGAATGGCCCGCTCTGTTGGAAAGTTGCCACAGGCGGTAATTTCCTTTCTTGACCCGTTCCCTTGTTCAATGGAGAGAAACAAAGTATCTCCATTAACAGTTGTTGCCATGGTTCCTGACATCTCAGGTGGCTGAATAGGAATTCCCACCTCTTTCATGCTACCGTGAGCCCCCCCCCCCCCCCCCCCCCCCCCGTGGGCAGTTTGTGGTTTTAGGAGCTTGTCGGTTAGTACTGATGTTTGTGTCTGGGTTCAAAACCCACAAGGGTACTAGAGCAGCTATTGGACCAGTATCCATTGCTGGGGCTCCCTTGCTTCCCATTCAGCTGTCAAGACTGCCTCACATGAGAAGCAGTACACACTCCTTGACCTGAATCCCCTGTTTACTTAGACAGGGTTTGGGCTGCATGCGTCTCAGCTGACACCATGGCCGGCAAGCCTCTTTCTATAACCAGTGGGGTTTTCATAGCTACAGTCCCGCCGTATCAAGCGCAGAGCAAATGGGAGAAAGAGCGTTATTAGCACACACTCATTCCCTTTCTTCTTTCGTGTTTTTAAAATTATGTGTATGGGTGACCAAGGAGACCAGGGCCAAAGACATTGAACTTCTGGAGCTGGAGTTCCAGGCCCCCACCTGATGTGGACGTTAGTGATCAAACTTAAGTGCAACACAACAGAAGCTCATGTTCTTCATCTCTGGGCCGTCTCTAGCCCGCCCGCCTGCCTGCCTGCCTGTCTTTCTTCCCTCCGGCCTTTCTTCCTTCCTTCTTTTTTTCTTTCTTTTGTGCTGAGAATCAAAATTCAGTCCTGTGCATGTTAAGTATTATACTTCTTCATGGCTAAGAGATTAGAGTTTATTTGGGTCCTTGAAATTTGATTGGAACTAATCCATTAATTTGACTTTTTCCCCTCTTTCTCTTTTTCTGAGAAGGAATGTTAAGATGGGGTGTCACTCTAGTGCAGGTTGACCTGGGATTTATCATACAGCCTAGGCTGGCCTCAAGCTCATTTAAACCTCTTACTTCAGCCTCCTGAGTGCTGGGATTATGGGTGTGTGCTGTCACATCTGACTTAACCTCGTCTTTCACATGGTGCAGGAGGGTCCAAGAGTCTTTCTCGTAGTTCAGAAAGCAACGAAGACAAGGAGAACCACATTTTACAAATGGAGGCTTCATCCCATCTCAGAAAGACTGCACCACAGGTTTACACCTGAGTGGCTTCTCTCGAGTAATGCGGGCTGTCAGGGAGTGTGCTTGGGTTCTAAGCTCGGAGGTTTATGTAGTTAGTTTAAATAGGCTCATCTCTTGGCAGCAAAATAGACCTATGATCCTTATTAATTAGTCCCGATCCTAAGTTCTGGTGAAATTGATGTCAATTGAGGTTGGAGAATGGTGAACAGATGATTCGGGGATCTCCTTGCACCAAAGGGAGCACCATGAGCCCTTCCTCTCATAAGTGAAGAGGGTCCTCATTCCACCACCCATTCTAGGGTGACTGTGCAGCTTCTAGAACTATATCTGGGATCCTTCTAACAGCTCCCAGATGATGGAAATCCCACATGCTCCAATGTAGGACCAACCTTCACAAGAAGCCAAACACTTTTCACTGACATGCAGAGTCCCATGTGTGTCTGCATCCAGCACCTGGTCTCCACATACCCAGCACCTGGTCTCCACACACCCAGCACCTGGTCTACACACACACACACACACAAACACACACACACACACACACACACAGCATCTGGTCCCCACGCACCCAACACTTGGTCTCCTCCCCCGCCCCCACAACACCCAGCACCTGGTCTACACACACACACACCCAGCACCTGGTCTACACACACACACACACACACACACACACAGCACCTGGTCTAACACACACACACACACACACACACACACACACACACACACACAAAGCACCTGGTCTCCACACATCCAGCACCTGGTCTCTACACTTTCCCCAGGCTTCTCCCTGAGCTTTTACAGTAACGCAAAATGAGTGAGTCTGGGAGTTAGCTGTCTAGTTGCCAAGTAAGGCTTACTCATTTTAGTTGAATACCAAACATGGGGTTCACACAAAAAGAAAAAAGAAAAAAAAACTGCACTCAGAGAAAAGACTGATTCACACAGACCCGGTTAGTCCAGAAAGGATTTAAGGCCGAGCCTGAAAGGGCTGGTATTGCTGAGCGAGCACCATCCTTGCTAGGATTGTCTGCCCAACTAGCGTATGTCTTTTATACAGTCAGATGACAAGGTTTAGCCAGTGAGCTCTCTGTAGTCATTAGGAGACTGGCAAAAGCATTTTCACTGCCATGATCCCTAATGACCTCAGAGCAAGGGGAAGACCATGCCTACACAAGGCAAGCATGTTCCAGCCATTCTATAATATTTGGGCCAAAATGTAAATTGCCTTAACTGCTCATAGCATGTACCGGCTGGACAAGCAATGAGAAAACAGGGTGACATTTTAGGCCCAAATATTCACCAGTTTTCACAAAGCTCGGAGACACCATTTCTGGGTTGTCCACAGCAGAGAACATGTGTGAGCTTCGTGAGACCTCAGCGGGTCCTCAGGGTGAGCAGAACATCAAACAGGGATCAGTGGGCATCTTCGGAGTAGAGGAAAGCTCAGTTCTGCGTCCCTGCAGCTCTACACAGCACAGTTAGTCCGTCCTCATGGCAGAGCCCCATTCAGAACCCAGATGAAGAAGCATCCGTCCCTTTTAATAAGCTTGGGTCTCTCAGCCATACTCTAGGAGAAGCATCTCCGTGCACTCTGGGAGAGTCAACATTTGAAGAAAGGGCCCGTGTCCCATCTACATCCAGTAAATAGGGAAACATCGTGGCAGGTGTGGCCCTGTGGGAAAATGCAACAGGTAAAACCCTGCATAGTATAAGCTGCCATAGTTTCCTTACTTGCCTTCAGTGGCGTGGGCATCCCAGCCCCCACAAAAGTTCCATCTAAAATTCTATGGCCCTTAGAGATTATTCTTCAAATTGAAACACAAGTGACCAGTTCTTAGTTTTGTGTATAAATGAGAAGGTGTGTGTAACAAGTTGGTCCCCTCAGGATTCTGAGGTGGGAGAATGGCTGGGTTCGAAGCTGGAGTGCTTGTTGGGAGCTCACTGGTCCTCCCTCTCTAGGTACCCTGGTTTCCCGCTTGGAGGACAGTGACATTTCTTTCCCGCCCACGCTCTTCAGAGTCGTCCGCTTGGCTCGGATTGGTCGAATCCTCAGGCTGGTCCGGGCTGCCCGGGGAATCAGGACCCTCCTCTTTGCTTTGATGATGTCTCTCCCCTCTCTCTTCAACATCGGTCTGCTGCTCTTCCTGGTGATGTTCATTTACGCCATCTTTGGGATGAGCTGGTTTTCCAAAGTGAAGAAGGGCTCCGGGATCGACGACATCTTCAACTTCGAGACGTTTACGGGCAGCATGCTGTGCCTCTTCCAGATAACCACTTCGGCTGGCTGGGATACCCTCCTCAACCCCATGCTGGAGGCAAAAGAACACTGCAACTCCTCCTCCCAAGACAGCTGTCAGCAGCCGCAGATAGCCGTCGTCTACTTCGTCAGTTACATCATCATCTCCTTCCTCATCGTGGTCAACATGTACATCGCTGTGATCCTCGAGAACTTCAACACAGCCACGGAGGAGAGCGAGGACCCTCTGGGAGAGGACGACTTTGAAATCTTCTATGAGGTCTGGGAGAAGTTTGACCCCGAGGCGTCGCAGTTCATCCAGTATTCGGCCCTCTCTGACTTTGCGGACGCCCTGCCGGAGCCGTTGCGTGTGGCCAAGCCGAATAAGTTTCAGTTTCTAGTGATGGACTTGCCCATGGTGATGGGCGACCGCCTCCATTGCATGGATGTTCTCTTTGCTTTCACTACCAGGGTCCTCGGGGACTCCAGCGGCTTGGATACCATGAAAACCATGATGGAGGAGAAGTTTATGGAGGCCAACCCTTTTAAGAAGCTCTACGAGCCCATAGTCACCACCACCAAGAGGAAGGAGGAGGAGCAAGGCGCCGCCGTCATCCAGAGGGCCTACCGGAAACACATGGAGAAGATGGTCAAACTGAGGCTGAAGGACAGGTCAAGTTCATCGCACCAGGTGTTTTGCAATGGAGACTTGTCCAGCTTGGATGTGGCCAAGGTCAAGGTTCACAATGACTGAACCCTCATCTCCACCCCTACCTCACTGCCTCCCAGCTTAGCCTCCAGCCTCTGGCGAGCAGGCGGCAGACTCACTGAACACAGGCCGTTCGATCTGTGTTTTTGGCTGAACGAGGTGACAGGTTGGCGTCCATTTTTAAATGACTCTTGGAAAGATTTCATGTAGAGAGATGTTAGAAGGGACTGCAAAGGACACCGACCATAACGGAAGGCCTGGAGGACAGTCCAACTTACATAAAGATGAGAAACAAGAAGGAAAGATCCCAGGAAAACTTCAGATTGTGTTCTCAGTACATTCCCCAATGTGTCTGTTCGGTGTTTTGAGTATGTGACCTGCCACATGTAGCTCTTTTTTGCATGTACGTCAAAACCCTGCAGTAAGTTAATAGCTTGCTACGGGTGTTCCTACCAGCATCACAGAATTGGGTGTATGACTCAAACCTAAAAGCATGACTCTGACTTGTCAGTCAGCACCCCGACTTTCAGACGCTCCAATCTCTGTCCCAGGTGTCTAACGAATAAATAGGTAAAAGAAACATCTAGTTTGCATTTCATTGAGTCAGGGGCCGAAATGTCCCTCTTGCTTGGTGGTTGTGTGAGCAGGGGTTTGACGTAGCCCCGAGCCAGTCATCTGTCAGGAAGGTGGTTAGCTGTTGGCTCTTTGGGTAGAAAAGGCCTTGTGTCTCAGTGTCACATATTTCTGTGACGTGAATGTCCCCGCCGTGACTGGTTTCAGGCTACAAACACGGAAGTTATTGAGGAGTGAGATGGGAAGAAATGGGTGTATTAAATGTCCAAGAGCCAGCCTGGATTGGCTCCAGCCATCATTTCTTGGTTTCAACAAGAATCCTGGTTGACTCTGGGTAAAGTATTTGCAGAGTTAGAGCAGGGGGTTGGGTATGGCTCAATTGGGAACGTGGCTGGGCAATATTAGAACCTGGAGCTATCACCCATAATCCCAGCTCCCTAGAGAGACAGGGTTTGCTGGCTCGTTTTTGATAGCTGACTTGATGTACATAGAGTTACTTTGGAAGAGGGAACTTTGGTTGAAGAATTGCCTCCATCAGATTGCCCTGTGGCCACATCTGTGAGGAACCGTCTGGATGATGATTGATGTGGAAGGGCCCAGCCCACTGTGGGCGACATCATTCCTAGGAAGGAGGGCCTGAGTGTATAAAAAGCTCATCAAGCATGAGCCAGAGAGTAAGCCAGCAGACAGCACTCCTCTGTTGTCTCTGCTTCCATTCAGCTTCCTGCCTTCACTTCCTTCAGTCATTCAGGATTATTTTCTGGAATTACAAGCTGAAATTAAACCCTTTCCTCCCCAAGTTGTTTTGGTTATGGATTTATCACAGTGACAGAAACAGACTAACCCCTGGCACCTTGATGGAAAGAGGAAGGAGGTGCCTGTGAGACCAGGGACCTTTTGAGATGAGCCACAAGGAGTCCTGTTCAGGGCTGTAAATATCTTGAGGGAGTTGCCAGTTCAAAAGTCACAGTGATATTCTCTCCTTTCGGGTCTGGGTGATTACAGATGAGGCAGGCTAGATAATGTGTGCCCTTATAGATCCTTGTATAGAAGCTAGTCGAGGGTGGGACCTTATAGATCCATCCCAAGGGCTCCCCTTCTTAATCGAAAGTATTTTTTCCCTACAATATATTCTTATCACACTTTCCCCTTTCTCATCTCCTTCTAGATTCTCGAAACCTTCTCATTCACCCAAACCCTATGTCTGTCTGTCTCTCTCTCAAACAGGCAAATAAAAACAGGCAAAAAATGAAAATGAAATATACAGAGAAACAGCAAACACCCGTGTGCATGTGCACGCATGCCACACACATGCATATACATGCCACACACATACACATATCCACACACACATGCCACACACATGCGCACCTGGGCACACACACAAAACTCATAAAAACACAAAATTTAAAACATATTTTACAAACAAAAGACCTGTAAGATGAAAAGAATGTCCAAGCAAAGCAATATAATTTTTAAAAAATCTACGAAATACCGTTGAGTTTATTTTGTTTTGGCCATCTACTGATGAGCATGGGGTCTGCCCTCAGTGTAATTTATATATCCAGTGAGACTCTACTGGAAAACCCTAATTTTTCCTTCAGTCCCCCTTACATATGTCCATCCACCCTTACATGGGCCCTAGCTAGGAATGGGTTTCTAGAGCAAGGAATGGGTTTCTGAAGGCAAGCACTGGCTCCAGGCAGGGGTTGAACTATGCACATTTCCTTCACTAGATGGCAGCAAACACCCAACTCGATCTTTCTAAGTGCCAGGGGAGCCAGAACAGGGGAACCAGAAGGCTGAGGGGGACACTCAGGCAGGAAAGGGAGAATTACTGAAGCCTTGGAGAGCTGGAAGCTAGTCCCCCCCCCCCCCAGGGATGGCTCCCCCTGGGCAAGTGCCAGGCGGTCAGAGGGACCTTAGGAGGGCGACTGCTGGGTGGAGAGAGCTCAGCCAATCAAGTGTTCGTGTTGTAAGCATAAGAACAAGAGTTCAACCCCCAGAATCCTGGTGAAAAAGCCAGAATAGTGTCATGTGCTTGTTAATTTCTGGACTGGGAAATCAGATGTAGTCCAGAAGGGTGAAATGATGCTCTCAGTGTTTTCCTCCGGGGTGGGGACACACCAAATATCCCAATAAACAGCTGTACAGACATGGAGGCCTCCCACCCATTTGTCCTCTGTGTCCTCTCTGCCAGATCTGTCTCTGTAGATCCATTTCTAAATCCAGTCAACAGTCCTGAGGACAGATCCGGCACACTTTGTGTGACAGCTGCTAACCAGTGGCCCTTGACCTTTAGAGCATCTAATTAGGAAGAGAATCACACAAGTGTTTACACGGTGATAAAACAGTAACAATGTAACAAATGCCAGAAACCCGGGATAGCTCTGCTCTCGGGATGTCGACGGGGAGGATTTCGGCTGAGTGGCAGTGGTGTGAGCTTGACAAGGATGGGTGGGGAGGATTTTGACAAGACAGGTGGTGTGGCAGGGTGTTTTCAGTGGAGGAGACAGCCCCCAGCGGCACCAGGGAAGCTAGGATAGATAAGGTGGTTTGAATCACCCAACGAACAGCAGGAGAAATGCAGAGAGCAGAGTAGAGGCAGCAGCAGGACCCCAGGAACGTCTGAGTTGAAGGGATGGCTGAGTCAGTATCATCCTGATGTTGCCAGCATGAGGATGCAAGTTAATTCCCCAGAGCCTATGAGAAAAGTCAGGTGTGTTGTGACAAGCTTTCCATTCCGGTGCTGGGGAAGTAAATACGGGACACCTGGGCATCACTTGGCAGCCAGCCTGCTTGGCACGTTCTAGGCCAGTGAGAGGTTCTCTCTTAAAACACAAGGTAGACCTGAGTTGACATCTGACCTCTACATTCATGCACACCGATACATGTAAGCCACACATACACATTTGTACACAAGAGTACACACACACACACACACACACACACACACACACAAACACACACCCCTACTCATGAAGAGACTCAAATACCACTGTGAGTTATACCCAGTTGGTGCTGGGGAGGCACTAACGGTGTTTGGACGGTGCAGAGAGTATACCTGGATGGGATGGGCAGAGAGGAGGAAAAAACACTTGTGACATTGACCCTGGTGGAGAAGAAAGGTTGAGCCAGGGAGGGCAGAGGGACAACGTATTGTGTTTGTGATGCTGGGACCAGCTGGCTCCCTTAGAAGAATAGTCTGGGAGGCCCTTAGACTTAGGAACTGGTAGCAAGACAGACAGACGGCAGTAAAATATCTCCCAAGGTGGGACTGGAGAGGTGGTTCTGTGGGTAAGAGTGCCAGCATCTACACACACACACACACACACACACACACACACACACACACACACACACGCCGGGACTGGCCACACCCACCTATAATCCCAGCACTGGGTAGAGAGAGAGCAGTCACCAGGGCTTGCTGGCCACTGGCCTGGCTCCATGTTTAGGGAGAGACCCTGTAGGAAGGGAAGGCACAGGCATGGTAGAGCAGGACACGCTGTCCCTTGATACTATCCCTGCACCGGCCTCTGCACACACTCACCTCACTCCCAATGGCATGTACACACACTTCACACACTAACAACTAACTATCATCTAAAGGGAAAAAAACCCAAACACGTTACCAAGGCAATGAGGGGAGGGAGATCCAAGAGTTTTTTTTCCTTCCCATTTCTTTTGTTCTCACGATTAGAGAGGAAGAAACCCCCAAGCTGTTTCAGTTTGGTTCAAGATCCCAGGGCCAAGGTGTCTTCTATCTGCAGACAGGCACAGAAATGTAATGTCAGGTGCAGCAGGAGTTCGCTGCACAGGCATCTAAAACCCCAGGAGCAGCTGACATCAGGGCAGAGAGCACAGTCAGACCCAGAAGGCAGGGGGCATGACCTGGAGAGGTAGTGTGAGCCCAGCTTAGGGTGTAGGCCGCCTGCTCAAAGCCAACACCACAACCTATTGTGAGAGCATCAGGACCCCATGTTCCCACCCCTCCCGCCAAGCACCAAGAGCCATGCCCTTACATCCGTGTGCATTATGGGACAAAGATAAGCACTCACTTTATAAATAGCCGGGCTCAGGAGCCAGCTATGCCAGGAACAGCCCTGGAATGTCAGCTTCAAGCACCTCAGGCCTTAGGAAAAGTTCAAGTCCCATACAATCTCCCTCTTGATGGAGGAGGAGAGGGAGAGTGCTCAGGTAGCCTGTTGCTTGGCAACCAGGATAGAACCTCTGGGGTCATTCAGTGGGCAATCCTGTCCCTCACACACAAGGAGTAATCAAAGCAGAGCTGTGAGGAAGGAGAGCTAACATTTACCGAGAGCGTGTTCTGGGCTAGGTCATCACGCCATCCCCGACACCTGGCTGAGATTTCACCGAAGCTCCGTTAGAGAGAAATCGCCTTTAGCCTTTCTCGTCTAGATGAGGTAACTGAGGCTCATACAAGGCCATGTAGCCGTGTCAGTTAATGCGGTGTGGGGGATTGAACCCAGGGCTTGTGCCCCTTAGGCAAGAGCACCACCCACTGAGTTACAGTTATAGCTCTGGGCAATAGAATGCTGTTGCTGTAAGCCCAGTTCTGCCAGTCTGACAGTGGTGGCACCATGATGCATCTTTGTGAGTATTGATTTAGCCTCCCTTCATCTTCCCCCATCAGCCCTCCGATTTCAGTCACCCTGGATGAGCTACTGGGCCAGCACAGCATCAGGTCATGTTTTGTCTTTCCGTTTGCTAAGTTCTGGTATTTCACTATCACTTTACAGAGCTGAACTACTCAAGTGCCTCACACGCTGTTTACTCACGAACCCTCATCAGACTTCCAGAGAGTTTTCCACCATAAATTAATAGTTTGAAGTGGAGAACTACTGCTGGAGAGGTGGCTCAGAGTATGAGTACATACTGCTCTTGTAGAGGACCCGAGTGTGGCTCCCAGCATACACGTTGGGCAGCTCACAAGCACCTGGAACTTCAGATCCAAAGAGTATGATACCCTCTTTTTGGTTCTCTCATGCCCTGAACTCATGTGTGTTTACCCATACAGAGACACACATATGTATACAGAATGAAATAAATCTTTAAAAGTAAATAAATACATAACTGGCTCAAACACACTAGGTTGGGCAGTACACTTCTGTAATTCTGTCCCTTGGAGGGATGAAGCTGGAGGACTACAAGTTCAAGGCCAATCTGGGCTACATAATGAGACCCTGCTCTTATCACACATAAGCCGAGTCTCCAGGTGGACCGTAGACAGCAGGGTAAGCACAGTTATAAAAACATCTGTAGCAGTCTGGAGAGATGGCTCAGCAGTTAAGAGCACTGGCTGCTCTTCCAAAGGTTCTGAACAACCACATGATGCCTCATAACCATCAGTAATGGGATCCGATGCCCTCTTCTGGTGTGTCTGAGGACAGCAATGGTGTACTCATATACATAAAATAAATAAACCTCAAAATAAAAGAAAAACATCTGTGGAAAAACAGAAATCTTAGTGATCTTGAGTTGGCATAAGTTTTAAGATACACAAAACCCTAAATAGTGAAGAAAAATCAGTAAATTGGACTTCATCTAAATGGCAAGATAGGACAAGAGAAGAAAATGACAGGAGGGAATGGAAGACATAAGGGAGGGGAATCAAATAGGGAAGACAAGGAGGGAAGGGGAGAAATAAAATTTGACCTAATTTGTGTTTCTCAGAATGTTGAGTGACTGAAACCATCCCACAGCACTGGGGTTGGGGCTGGAAAGTGGTTCAGCCACAGGGAAAATAGTTTCCTTATTTCTCATAAAGTTAAATGTACACTGACAAAGGATGGCCTAAAGCCATTCCACTGGACAGTTCCTAACAGGAAATGAGGTCACATGCCCACAAAAATCTGTACTCCAAGTAGAAACCAAGTATTTAGTTTTAAATAATCAAAACCTGATACCACCATCCATCAACAGAGGGAAGGTTAAATAGATTGTGGTATGCCCATTCAACAAGCAAAACAATGGACCAACAAGATTATGGTATGCCCATTCAACAAGCAAGATAGTGGACCAACAAGATTGTGGTATGTCCATTCAACAAGTAAAACAATGGACCAACAAGATTGTGGTATGCCCATTCAACAAGCAAGACAGTGGGCCAACAAATGGCCTCAAGAGATTTATAGAAAGCGACTGAGATAAAAACAAGATGGTTTTACTTACATAGAATTTGAGAAAATATAAACTAAGCTAGGGTGATATAAGCTAGTCATGATCTGGGGTGGGGCAAGGTAGAAGAGAGGCACAAAAGTGTTCTATGAGGAACTTTCAGGAATATATATAGTCTCCATCTTGACTGTGGTATCAGCTTCACATGTAAGGAGACAAATTTCTAGTTTGTCAAGTTGTAACTTTGTGTTTGCTTTCAGACAGAGTTTCATTATGGCCCGAGCTCATATGCCTCTGCCTCCTGAGAGTGGGAGTACAAATGTGTACCACCACATTCATCTTCAGGTGTACTGTTTAAATATGTGAAGTCTAACTTCAAGGAGCATGCATGTGTGTGAGCATGTGCCCATTTGGCCTAGATTGGCTGGCCAGCAGACCCTTGGGATCCATCTGTCTCCATTGTTCCAGCTCTGGGCTTACAGTCACTGCCACACCTAGCTTACGGAACCAATTTTGAAAAATCTAGCTCTCAATGGTCATCTCTCCAGGCCTCTGGATCTCTCACTTCATTGAAATGTGAAGGAAAAGTTGGCTGCTGTTCCAGGGATGGCTGCTAAGCCTCCATGCCTTCCAACTGCCTGAAAAACAGTAGAGAAGGATGCCCGAGGGAGTAGAGAGGTTCTTCATGTCTGTGGGCATTGTTGCATGAGAACAAGGATAGCCCTGTTAGGAAACACCAGATCTTAGAAACACAGGGCTGACCTTGTTTAGCTCCTCAACACGCAGATTCAAGATTCTGGTACCCAGAAATGGGTAGTGACTTAAAGTCATGGGTATGGGAACAGACTGAGGAATGAGTAGGGTGAGGGGAAGAGTGATCAAGGCAGGGATGGAGTCCTCCATCTTTTCTCCCTGTGTCTCTTGTGACAAACAGCACACCATGCTACTGGAGAGCTTCTGGGTACATGGCCCCTCGATCTACCCAGAACTGGTGAGAAAACATGGCCACTGAGCACTCTGTATCCTTCCTATGGCCTCTCCAGGGACCTCGCCCTCACTCCCTCCCAGAAGAGGCCTCCATCAGTAGCTGCTGTAGGCTTTCTGCACCCAAGAGGAACCCTAAGGGGTAGAGGCACTTTCCCTCTCCCCAAAGGCCATGTGAGCTCATTCTGGTAAAAGTTTAATGCCTGAGAATCAATTACACTTAAGTACGTTCATCAGCGCCCGAGCTCGTCTCTGAGCCACGGGACCTACAGTGAGCGTCTCTCACCGACTTCTGCTAAGAAAACTCCCCTGCTTTTCTCCACGAGGCAGGGCGGTAGATCTCTTTCTTCCCATCAGTTTGCTGTGAAACCTGAAGTAAGGTCATCCCCTCTCTGGGCCTGATTTGACATTCGTGAAAATGGAAGCGTTGACTGTGGTTGATATTCTTGGGCTTCATCTATTCCTCTTCCCAGGCTCTGTCTCTGGACGCAGCAAGTTAGAGGTCTGTGAAGGAGAAGGGAGAAGGCAGGAGCATCATTGACCAAAGGGGCTGAAAAGAGACATTCTGGGAGGACTCTGGCCATTTGGAGAATGGACCCACTCTAACCAGCATGCAAGGATTATGCAAAAATTTAGCACAAGGACAGGGATGTGGCCATTTTCTTTTCAGGGTTAGATCTGACTTCACCTCCAAGCACAGACCGCTCTTTGGCAGCTCCAGGTGCACCACGTTGGTCTCTGATGCCCAGTGAGTAGCTCAGGCAGGGCCCAGGAATGGCTCCACATTCACAAGGTTGGCTGTTTCTGTCTTGCGTCTCTTCTTACCCATCCTCTACAGTGTCTTAACCCCTCCTGTTCCCTTCCTGAGGCAACTCTGCACTCCATTTCCAGAAGCTTCGATGGCTAACTCCATTCATTCTGTGGTGATCCTGGGTTGTGGAACAAGATCTGTCTGAGGACATGGGAAAGTACCACCCCATCATAGGCCACCAGGACCCCACAAAGTATACCAGAACCCAAAATGAAATAGCTGAGCCAGCATGAAGAGCCAAGTTTGAGCTCCAGAAATCCTATAAATGCCAGGTGAGTGCGGTAGCCTCCCAGCAATGCCAGCCTCAGAAGGTGGCGATTGGATTACCAGGGTAAACTAGAGACCTAGACTAGCTGCATTGGCAAGCCATGGGCTTGATTGAGAGACCTTCCGTGAATGAATAAGGTAGAAGAGTCATGAAGGATGGACCTGACATCAATCTTTGGCCTGTACTTCACAGACACACATGTGCACAGGCACACACATGCAAAGGTACACACATGCACAGGCACACATGCAAAGGTACACACATGCACAGGCACACACTGCACAGGCATACACATGTATAGGCACATACTGATAGGCACACACACATACAGGCACACACATGAGCAGGCACACATATACACAAACAAACTGCACAGGCATACACATGTGCTGGCACATACATGCACAGGCATAAATAAACACAGGTGCACACACAAGCACGTGCACAAACAAGCTCAGGCACACACATGCACAGGCACATACAAGTGCAGGCAGGCACACACATGCACAGGTACACACAAACACAAGCACACACATGTATATGTACAGTACAGGTACACACAGGCTCAGGCACAGGCACACACATGTACACACATCCATGTAGGTGGGGTAGGGAGCTTGCTGGCCCACAGGTAACACACGGCGATCTGGAAAGATCCATCTCAAATCTAAACTGGCGACTTTGCTGAGTCAGGAAAAAGAACCTGCTTCATGGGCACTGGTCACAGACAGGCTGCTAGGGTGCTTGAGAGGGTCCTTGAAGCTGGCTGAAAGGAGGACAGGAGGCTGATGAGAACGTGGCTAGGTGAACCTTTTGTTGTAGGATCCCAAGTTCTGTTGAACACAGATGTGTCAGGAGAGAACATTTAGGGGTGCTGCCCAGAGTCCCCCAAGTGCACCCTCATCTCAGACCCACCCTCTGTCCCTCTTCAGTCTCTGTCTGTGGGGAGAGCCCTGCTCAGTTCATATTAACTTGCTCATCTCACTCGCTGCCTGATTTCTGCTTGGGTCTCGGCAACAGGAGGCCCAGCAGGAAACCCCTGTGGTCAGGTACTTCCTCGATGCCTCTTCCCTGTGGCCGGCTGAACTTTGGGGTTCTTGTACTCAGGATTCAGTGGCAGCCGTGTTCCTCCAATGTTGCAGAACTGGGAAGCCAGAGACAGGCAGATCCCTGGGGCTCTCTGGCCAGCTCTGGTTAGCTGGCCTAGACTACTTGGCTAGTTACAGGCCAGTCTCAAAAACACAAATGAATGAATGAATGAATGAATGAATGAATGAATGAATGAATGAAAGAAAATAAAACAGACAGCACAACATTCAAGGTTTTGGTTTTGTTGGCCTCTGTAGGTGCATGCATACACATGGATGTACACCTGCTCATTCACACACATGCATACATGTGTGTGCACAAGCACATGCACAGAAAGACTGTGGCTTCTGTCTTGGAAACCTTCTGGCTTGCTTTCTCTTGGCCCAGATCACCAGGCTATGAACAGCTCTACCAGAGAAAGCCCCAAGCCTAAACACAGAGGCATCTAATCCTGAACAGCAAGTAAGGGCAGCTTGCCAACGATTCCTTGAATAACCATAGAGAGCCCTGCAGCCGTGGGGCAGTTGCAAGATGCTTGCATGATGGTCATCTCTGCAATCAGCCTGACTACAGCCTTGGGAGATACCCTGAGCCACGGCCACGTGGCCAAGCCACTCTCAGAGCCTCATCTCTTAGAAGCTGTGAGCGGCCATAAACCTTTATTGTTTTCAGCTGCCAAGGACTAGGCCCTTCATTACACGGCTACAGATGTCTAACCAGAGCTGCATGGATACCTGTGTAGTCAAATTTTGTTCCGTGAACCACCCGAGGAGGATTCCGCTTGCTAATACAGCTCGAGGCTGCAGCCTCCGTGGAAGGAACACTGCTGGGTCATTTAGCTTCTGTTTCTCTGATCGAAATAATTGGTACAGACAGCTCAAGGGAGGAAGGAGTTATCTGGGCTCACAATTCCAAGAAGATTCAGGCCACAGTTGTTTGGCTCCGTTTTATGTGGGTGGAACACCGTGGCTGCTGGAACGTGGGGTGGGGACAGCTGTTTACTGCAGCCTGGAGGGAGAGAGGAAGATGAGAACCAGGGGCACCTTCAAGGGCAGCCCCTGGTGACCCGCCTCTGCCATCCAGGCCCCACCTGCCCAAATTCTGGAACCTCTCAAAGTAATACCACTAGCAGGGTCCTAAACCCTCAGCGTGTGAGCAGTGAGGGCTGCTGAAGCCACCAACCATTACTACGTTCTTCGTGCCTCCATGATGGCTGTGCTGCTGTGTCTGATCTGAGTCTCTTCTCACCCATCCTTGAAATACCTAGGTAACAGCCCCAGGACTAAGGAGGAAATAAGTAGAAGAAGAAGAAATAGGAAGAGGGAAGTCCAGGGGCGGCCAGGGAGAAAGTGAGACTGCAGACTAAGATTCAGGCCGGGCTGGGGAGGTATTGAGGCTACAAAGGGTTTGCGGCGCAAGAATAAGGACCAGACCCTGAGTTTGATGTCAAGAACTCACGTTAAAACAACAACAACAACAACAACAACAACAACAACAACAACAACACAGAATTCCAATTTTAGTGCTGAGTGGGCAGAGACTGGTGAGTCCCTAGGGGTCAATGATTGGTTAGCTGGAGGGCTACTTGGAGGGCTCCAGGCCAATAAGAGAGACTGTTAAAAAAAAAAAAACCTATGGTAGGTGGTGTCTGAGGAACAACACCTACAGTTGATCTCTAGCCTTCATACACAACCACACACACATGCGCGAGCACACACATACACACAAACACGTGCACACGCGTGCCCACATATGTATGATTCAGGCCTGAGTTAGTTCATGAAGAGGTCAGGGAGGAAATTGTCTTTGCCGGGTCTGGTCTGCAACAAACTCACCTAACCCACCACATAGAACCTATGAAGGAGCCTAAAAGAACATCAGGAGGGTGACACGTTGTCCCCAGATCAGTGACACCATGTTCTGACTGACCGTTACAGGCAGGAGGTTTCCTTCAGGCACTGTGATGGTTGGAGTCGGTCAGTTACTAACTTGACAGGATCTAGATTCACTGAGAAGACAAGCCTCTGGGTACATCTGTGAGAGATTATCTCTTAAAATACTATCTGTTAATTTTATATGTATGTGTGCCTGCCGGTGTCCCACGTGCGTGCCGGAGCCTGTGGAGGTCAGAAGAGGGCTTGGATCCCTCAGAGCTGGAGTTATAAATGGTTACTAATCATCATGTGGGTGCTGGGAGCAGAACTCAGGTCCTCTGCAGGAACAGTCCCTTCTCAGCCGTCTCTGCAGCATCTGCGATGGATTGTCTTGATCAGGCTAATCGAGCTGGGGACTCTTACTTTAACTGTGGTGGGCAGCATCTCCTGGGCTGGGTTCCTGGGTTTGAATACAAAGGAGAGAGTCAGCTAAGCTCCAGCATTCACAGCTCTCTGCATCCTGACTCCGGGTGCCATGTGACCCACTGCCTCCTCAAGCTCTTGCTGCCACGATTCCCCGAGATGTTGGATTGGACCTTCAAACTGGAGCCAAAACAACCCCCCACCTCACCCCCAAGAAGTCGGCTATTTTGTCTCAGGAACTCATAGATAATGCAGGCACCAAATCCTGACTGCCTGGCTGCCACCCTGAGGTGCTGTTCTGGTCCTGCCAGCCAACAAGCAGCCAGCCCTCCAGCGCTCCCCCTCCCCTTGCCCCCTTGCCCCATGGAGCTGCCCTGCCTGGAGAAGATGGCAATGTCCCCTCTTGTAGGCGGGACACATTCCTCCCAGCCTTTGGCTGAGGCCAGCAGCCAGGCATTACTACGCAGGGGGCCTCTTTGTGAGGCTGAGCAGCCTCCGGGTGCCCTCTGTGAGTCATTTCCTGTTAGTTCCTCCAAGAAGTCCTGCCATTCTTTAGAGCAGAATCTGACATTTTTGCAGGACTGACTTCTGGGGCCTTTTGGTCAAGAGGTTGGTGGGAGAGAAGAGAGCCTTTCTTTTATATTTACAAAGCTATTAATTGGCTTCTTTTTTAAAATTAGACTCCATTATGAGTTCACTTGGAGTAGGAGCATAGCTTTATTTTTGGCCCGAGTCTCAAATGGTTTCAAAGGTTTTTTTGTTTTGTTTTGTTTGTTTTGTTTTTTAGACAAATGAATCTTCCATAGCAGGAAGGCCAGCAAAATTGCTACCAGGGCTTCTAGTGTCAGAGCCTGGGCCCTGGTGGTCCAACAAGCCATCCTCAGTCACCATCCTCAACAGGCAGATTAAGATACAAGTCATAAAGAGAGGCAGACTTACTCCATATTCTACAATGGAAAAAATCAACACACCAAGAGGTCTGGTGACCCCCAACTCCATCTTTAGATTCTCGATGTGAAGGAGGTGTAGGTTTCAATAGTAAGAAGGGGGTTGGAGAGATGGCTCAGCAGTTAAGAGCACTGGCTGCTCTTCCAGAGGCCTCTGCTTCAGTTCCCAGCACCCACACAGTGTCTCACAAGTGTCTGAGTTCTGGGGAATTTGACGCTCACGTCTAGTCCCCATGGTACCTCATGCACACACTGCACATATGCACGTACACAGAGTGCTCATACACACACGCAGTCAAAACACACAGATAAGTAAGTTAACAGAAGGCAAGAGGTGCGCGTCTCTCGGCAGTCCTGGGTGAGGTACCGTCCCAGCCGTCACGCACATCCCTATCCCGCCCCAGTCATTCTTGAATGATTACTTGTCAGAAGTGTATGAAGTCTCTTCCTGGGACTGGCATCTGGCTTCAGCTCTTTCCTTCCCTCACGCCTGGGGAGCTCCCGATTCCTTAGAGACTTTGTCTCGGTATTCTGTTGGCCCAGGAGAGGGGTGTGGCTCCTCTGAGATTGTCTTCCTTCCTGCCAGGCTGGTTAGGGAAGGAAGGCAGGCTCTGTTCCGAAGCTGGTGGAAAAACCCAGGGAGGTGCACCTCAGGGTGCCTCTCTGACGTGGGGAGAAGAGACGATGCAGGAGGGTGGTCAGGGCCGTTCCCAGAGCCCACCTGGCTCTCCTGTTTCTGTCTCCATGTATCTAGCTAGCAGCAGAGACGTGCCAGGTGTGGAACCCAAAGGCCTGGCACAGACATCCGTGGCACCGCCCAACAGTTTGCCCTTCTTACATCTCCCCAGTCCACAAACCTGCCAATTATTGAGGTGCAAAGGGGGATCATTCTACCTCACTTGGGTTCTCTATCTACATCACTGCACAGATCCCTGGGGATAGCTGCTATGCAAACTTTCCCTAATCCGGGGCTTCCGGAGCACAGGCATACCTTAGTGCGGGACATAGGCACATCTTCAGTGCAGCTCCTCAGGGTGGGGTCTTGGACTCTACATCGCTCAAGGCAGTGCTGATACGGACGCTTCAGGTCACAAACACATTTGAGGAGCCCAGAGCGTAGAGTATGCCCCTCAAACTGCAATGGGGGGGACTGAGCCCAGAGGAATATGCCTTCCTCAGGACACTGCAGTGAGGGTCGGGGAGGCTGTTGTCTGCCTTGTGTGGCTAGTGCCATAGCCCTCAGGCAAGAGCTTTCTTCTTGGGCTTCACTGCTCAAGTGAGTCTCCCAGGAACTTGTGAAAATGCAAACACAGTCTGATGCCTTACTGCTGTGGTAGTGAAGGACCAGGAAAAATTCAGACCTCCTAGCAAACAGAGTAGAGCCAAAAATGTAGGTTAGCCAGTTCAGTGACTCTGCTCCAGGAATTGGCTGACCATAAAAGTTAGATTAAAATCTTAAAGAACAATCTTGAGATACGGGAAGCTTCTCCTTGTGATTTTTCACTGATATTCTCGACATTTTCCAATGACGCCATCCCTACCCCCTTGGGTTGTGGTTTCTTCCTTTAAATACCTCTTCTCCCAGCTCCTCGTGGTCGAACCCCTCTACCCTTGCATGGGATACAAGTCTCAACCCCAGTGCACTGGTTCCTATCAATAAACCTAGTGTTATTACAGCAAGGACGGTCTCACATGAGTTTTTTTGGGGGGGGTCACGTCATCCTGAGACTTGAGTGAGGGTCTCCCGGCTCCAGGGGTCTTTCAGTAGCAGGGGAGACTGCATTGCAACAACTCTCTGAGCCTACCGGGGCCCAACAAGGTTAAGGACCCCATGGGGTGAGCAAGATCTCTAGAGGATGGTAGTGTTGGCAGTTAGTAAAATTGCAACAATGTTGCAGAGGCAGAACATGGACACTGGCAGTGCACATCCTTAATTCAGAATTTAGGGGGCTGAGGTGATCTGATCTTTGTGAGTTCAAGGCCAGCCTGGTCTACTGAGCAAGTTCCCAGACAGCCAGGCCTGTCACATGAAAACAACACATTGAAAACAACAGCAATAAAACAAACAAAAAAAAAAAAGTGGAACATGAGAGAGTGAAACAGACAGACAGACAGACAGACAGACAGACAGACACAGAGAGACAGAGGCATAATTGTCTGTATCTCTGCATCCGTATGTGTGTGTGTGTGTGTGTGTGTGTGTGTGTTTGTGTGTGTTTGTGTACAGCCTTCAAATAAATGTTGACATTTACGTTAAAAGGCAAAACTTTTTAAAAACACAGGTCTATGTGTGCAGGTAAAAGTCAAGGGTTCAGACTCAGATCTTGTTCCTCAGGAGCTGACTGTCACTGGCTTGGAATTAACCAAGTAGGCTCATCTGGCTGGCCGGTGAGCCCCAGGGCTCTATCTGTCTCTGTCTTTCTATGACTGGGATCACAGCTCACTGTGTCTGACTGCTTTTGGGTGTGCTGGGGACTCAAACTCATTCCAGGCTGGTACCTTCCTGTCTGAGCTATCTCTCCAGACCCAAGACGTGGCACTTTTGAGAAGTGACTACACTGTGATCCACCTTCATGGCTAGGATTAGTGATCTTAATCGGGTGTGTCCGGCCCTCTTGTCTTTCTCTGCCCTGTGCCTTGTTAAAAAAAAAAAAAAGCCTCCACAGGTGTCCACCTCCAATCTTGGACTTCCAGCCTGAGGAATGGCGAGGAAAAGGGTTTTTATTCTTCGACCTTGCCCTGCCTCAGGTATTCTGTGACAGCAACACCATCCAACTATGAGAAGCATAATTAATGCAGTTTTGGTGACCTGGGAACAGAAAGCCCAGGGCACTGCCAAACCAGAGGTCTTTATTCTCCTGTACCACCCTGGCTTTACTGGAAGGCTGCTGTTAGCATTCTGTCTAAGCCCCGCCCCACAGTTACCTGGCAACACCCAGGTGAGCCTGACTCACTATAAAAGGAGTTGCTGGCTCCCTGCTCTCTCTTGCTCTTGCTCTTGTTCTTCCCTTCTTGCTCTCTCCTCTTTCCCCATTCCCTCCCCCTCCCTCTCTCCAAGTGTTTATGACTGCACTGGTCTATACTTCTCTACTTCTTTCTCTATTCCCTCCCTCCCTCCCTCCCCCCCCCCATCTCTACTACCCTCTTAACTCTCCGCCCCATGCCCTGAATAAACTCTATTCTATTCTATACCATTGTGTGCCTGGTCCCTCAGGGGGGAAGGGATGCCTCAGCATGGGCCCTCCGAGGCACGCCCTTTCCCTAGACCTCACCACACCTCCATAGAACATATCCTCCCAACCCCTTTATATTTTTATAAACACATCAGCTGCTGTAGAAGGAAGACCTTAAAGCAGAGACAGGCAGCCCTCTAGGTCTCCTATGGTGGAAATGACTCCCAGCTTAGTCTCTGTGAAGTGCTCCAAGAACACTCGAGGGCAAAGATACGGAACAGTGGCCGGCCAGAATCAGACTCAGCGGTCTCCTCTCTCCTGTTGTTTGTTTGGTTGGTTTTTGTCGACTTGGCCCGGCTCATGCTAGAGTTATTTGAGAAGACGGAACCACAACTGAAACAATGTTTCCATTGGGTGAGGCTGGATTCAAGTCTGTGGGACCTTTTCTTTTCTTTTCTTTTCTTTTCTTTTCTTTTTTTCTATCTTTTAAAATTTTTTCTCCCATATAACACATCCCAACTGCAGCCTCCCTCCTTTTCTCCTCAGTTCCTCCCTCCTCCACATCCACTGCCCCTCCTCTATTTCCCTTTAGAAAAGACTACCGACTAATGTTTGGGAGTCCAGCACACTGTGGGTGGTGCCATCCCTGGGCTATGGTCCTGGGTGCTGTAAGGAATGGGACTGAGCAAGCCAGTGAGCTGCACCCCTCCATGATCTCTGCCTTAGTGCCTGCCTCCAGAGTCCTGCCCCGACTTTCCTGGGTGACAGACTGTGATGAGGAACTGCAAAGCTGAAGTAACCCTTTCCTCCCAACTTGCTTTTGGTCATGGTGTTTTACCTCAGTAGTACAAACCCTAACTGACAATTTCCTTCTTAAAAGACATTTGGGGCTGGAGACATGGTTCAGGGTTTCTGCCTCATGAGCAGGAAGACTTAACTTCAACCTCCAGAATCTATGTCAAAGCGAGGAAGGGTGGCATGTGTCTGTAATCTCAGTGCTCCTGTGGTGAGGTGGGAAGTGTGGACAGGGGAAACCCCAGAAGTTGGGAACAACCCAGATGTCTCTCAACAGAGGAATGGATGCAGAAAATGTGGTACATTTACACAATGGAGTACTACTAAAAATAACGACTACTAAAAATAACAGCTACTAAAAATAACGACTTCATGAAATTCATAGGCAAATGGATGGAATTAGAAAATATCATCCTGAGTGAGGTAACCCAGTCACAAAAGAACTCACATGGTGTGCACTCACTGATAAATGGATATTAGCACAAAAGCTCGGAATGCCCAAGATACAATCCACAGACCACATGAAGCTAAAGAAATTGGAAGATCAAAGAGTGGATGCTTCAGTTCTTAGAAGGGGGAACAAAATATTCATGGGAGGAAAGACAGAGACAAAGTATGGAGCAGAGAACTGAGGGAAAGGTTATTCAGAGACAGCCCTATACGGGGATCCATCCCATATACTGTCACCAAACCCAGACAATACTGTGGAAGCTCAGAAGTACATGCTGACAGGAGCCTGATGTAGCTGTCTCCTGAGAGGCTCTGCCAGAGCCTGAGAAACACAGAGTCAGATGCTTTCAACCAACCATTGGACTAAAAACGGGGCCCCCAATGGAGGACTTAGAAAAAGGACTGAAGGAGCTGAAGGGGTTTTCAACCCCATAGGAAGAACAATGATATCAACCAACCAGACACCCCCCCCAGCACATTCACACACACACATACATACATACATACATACATACATACACTCACATATACTCACACACATATACACACATGTGCACACACTCACACACCACACACTCATATGCATGCATTCACACATGCACTTGCATATACACACTCACATACACACTCTCACATATACACATACACACATATACTCACATACATACTCATATGCACGCACACACACATTCACACATGTACATACACTTGCACACATATACACACACATGTGCACACACATTCTTACACACATAATTTTATTTGAGGTATTGAAGCAATCTGATTTTAAAAACTGTGATATTCTGTTCTGCCTTGAATTTAGACTTTTTTTTATGGCAAGCTCTAGCCATAAAGTATAAACAGACTTCACCATATGAGGCTCTGTGAAAAGTCTTCAAAAGGAACAAGCAATGGCCCAGCAAGATAGCACTTGCCACCAAGCCAGAGGACCTGAGTTCGATCCCAGGACCCACACAGTGGAAGGAGCAAATCAACTTCCATAAAGTATTCTCTGACCTCCTCAGCATATTATGGCATGCATCCCCCAATAAATAAAGAAACATAGTTTAAAATTTTAAATGAGATAAATTCATGAGTCTGTGCACTTTAAAATTTTGCCCTCTTCGTCTCGCTTTCTTGCTATGTGAACTTGAGATGTGAGGAGAGTCAGGCTCCAGGAGAATGGAATTCTTTGAGCTCAGTCCAGGATGTAGCTCTCAGGGGAAGAACTAGCTTCAGGGAGCTTATTGTCCTAATCCTCCTGAAAGTGACTCCTGCTGCCTGACACCCAGGGCCACTTCCCCTGCCGCCAACCCAGGTCAGGACCTGGGAGGTAAGATGCACGTTAGGGCATAGAGTCAGACAATTTCCTTCCAGTGGCTCCCTCTGGTCTCATCTTGGGAGCTGTGATCAACAGGACAGGATACCCTTGCTTTCACCAAGCAGAGTGGCTCTTGGTGGGTAGCAGGAGCTTTTCTGGGGAAGCTCCTGGCTGATTCCAGAGCTCATGCAGGCATTCCTCCAGGGGATTCTGGGAGACATTGTTTCTTTCTTGTGTTGTTCAGTTTTCTACCACTGAGTCATAATGTCATAAAGTTCAGAGGGAGCACGTGTTGGGATTTCCAGACTCTGGTGTTTCAAGACAAAGAATCCAACCACATACGTGTAGATAAGGGTAGAAATAGGGACAGCTTATTAAGAAGTGGGTCAAAGGCTTGGAAACCCAAAGGCCCTAGGACAGGAGAGCCATGACCTTTTATGGATCACTTATACACATCAAGCATGAGACACTCTCCCTGTGCTGTTCTGCCTGTTGCGTGTAGCCTCAGTGGGCAGGAGTTTCCAGCGTTTCTGCTCATTGGCTTCTTTCGGTGCCTTGCTCTCCCGTCTTATGCCCCCAACCGCAACTGACAGGAGCAGCTCGAGAGAGAGGAGGGGTTTATTCGGGCTTGTGGTTTCAGTCCACGGTCACGTGAGCCTCATGACATCATGAGGACAGTGTGTTGTAGAGAATAGTCTTCTCTACTTCCCAACAACCAGGAAGCAATGAGGGAGGCCAGCATCTCAGACTTCCCTTCAAGGGCTCATCCACGATGACCTAACTTCCTCACACCCGGGCTCCACCTCCTCACACAGCACCACAGGCTGTGGACAAAGCCTTCAGTGTGTGAGACTTTCGGGGACAACCCAAAGCCATCCTCTCCCTCACACGTCCCGTATGGACCCATTAGGGACCCTGGCCAGCCCTTTTCCACCCCAGCTCCAAGGACAATCTTTACATTGGATCACCTGCTGAGTGCCAGGAAGCACAGAAAGGTGATGGAGAGTGGCCCCCTGTGTCCCCATCATGTCTGACCGGTGGCTCGTGCATCTCTGAGGTCATTGCGGCTCTTCTCACTAGGTGCATTGTTTCCTCCGCTGCCCTCGGTCCCCCACCCCCATCCCAGCATGCATCCTTATGGTCTTAGGGAGACTTAGCTCCCCACTCACAGGGAAAGGCCACCAGGCTTAGAAAACTCTCCCTGGGGTCTCTTAAAATAAGTAATAAAGATTTTAAATTGGAATTCTTAATAATACAGATCTTCTCAAAATCAGTCTCCCATCTATCCCTCTGTCAACCTCTCTGCCTCTCTGATGTAAAAGTCTCCTGAGGACAGGCAAGTGGCCCAGCCAGTAAAAGTATTTGTCAGCAGGTCTAGCAACCTGAGTTTGATCTATCATACCCACATGGTGGAAGGGGAGAGCTGATCCCTGCAAGTTGTCCTCTGACCCCTACATGTGTACCAGGGTACACTGGAATACACACAGACACAGACACACACATACACACACACACACACACACAGACACACACACACAGACACAGACACACACACGCACCATAAAAATGTAGTAAAAACATAAAAAGTCCCATGAACTCTATATACAGTAAATACCTTAGCATGGTTCTGTGATCTATGCCTCAGGTTAGCTCAACTGTGAATTATTTCCTTCACACCCACAAAAGTCAAATCGATAGCTGGCGACTGAGGACCAGTCTCTCACAAGGTGCCACTCACAGCCCACACTAGTGCCTTAGTTTATATTCTACTAAAAGAAAAGATACAAACATGATACATATGGGATGGTGAGGTCCAAATATGGGCTAAAATTAGAATCCCATACAATGTAACACATGGTTAATCAGTGCACAATACATACAATGTAGCATAGGTAATCAATGCACCCCTGTGTAAGTGAGTTGCTGGAGCTAAGACTGAAAGAGAGGAGAAGATTCCTCTATTTCCTGCTCAAGGCGTAGCTGAAGTGCAGCAGCTAATGTGCTAGGAGGGGTCAAACCCCATTCCGAGAGAGAGAGAGAGAGAGAGAGAGAGAGAGAGAGAGAGAGAGAGAGAGAGAGAGAGAGAAAGAGAGGGGGGGAGGGACGAGGGAGGGAGGGAGGAAGGGAGGAAGGGAGAGGATATGTGTGTTATGTGCAATAAATATTAATATGGCTCCCTCATCTGCCACAGTTTCTTATTCAGAAGGAGCCCGGTCGCAGCTGGTGGCAGCCCAGTCTTGTGACTGGCATCCTCCTTCAACTGCCCCTTCATAGTTTATTCTTGGCTCCGGGGAAATATCTCTGACCCAGGAGAGCGGGCATCTCACCAATTCCCTTCAGGGAATTTTTTTTCCAGAACTTTTCCTCCACACCCAGCTTTCATTCTATTCCAACCATCAAAGTCCTATGTCTCCACGGTGGGGAAACCTAGAAAGCACAGGAAATTAATTGCATAATTCAAGGTACACTCTGTGTGTGAGTGCATGTGTGCATATATTCTAAGCATGTGCAAGTGCATGGCAGCCATGGGAGGATGTTGGTATTCCCCTCTATCCCTTTCCACCACATTCTCTTGAGGCAGGGTCTCTCACTGAACCCAGAGCTCACTGTTGGCTGAACCCAGAGCTCACTGTTTTTCTGCTCTGTTGGCTGTCACCCTCCCAGTGTTGGAGCCACAGACTCTTGCAGGCATGCTTGGCTTGAAATAGATGACCTAACTCAGACCCTCATGCTCGCCCAGGCCAACGTTCTTACCCACTGAGCCACCTCCTCCTTCCCCTCAAAGTATATATGGTAAACCTTTCTCTACTGATTTCTGTGAATAAACATCACGGAGGGAGAAGAAGGAGGATTATCCGAGCAGCCCTCATCCTGTGTGGAACTGCAACATCATTTCTGGTTTAAGAAGTGTGTGGTTCATTTCAATTAAATATATATTATATTGAAATGCTCCTTGTACTCAAATTTCATCTTGGATTGAAATCTCCATTAACATCCAGTGTGTATTTCCTTTGTCCATTTAGATTCAGTTGTGTTCCGATTCCCTTCTCTCTTGGGCATCCCACAGCTCTTAGGGCACGCCCTTGCTTGCTTACTTCAGTCCACTCCGAGCTTTCTTCCTGCTCAGAAACGAGAGGGTAGACATCCTAAATGTCTCCTTTTATGAAAGCCGCTCCCTCCAGCTTGCACAGCATCCACACCAGGAGGGGCAGCTTCCTTTGAGCCAAGCGCGATATAAAAAGTGCTATTGTTTGGAAGGCGGCAGCTTCAGATTCCACGGTGCCTCTGGCTTAGGTGTTGTTTCTTTTTACTATTTCCTCCCTCATACTTTGAGATGATAAAAACAGGGATCAATTATGACTCCAAAACAATTGTCATTTAAAAGAATATGAATCTATTTTAAACGATCATAATGTGTGTAGCTCCCCCCACCTCCCCACACACACCACCTACTTCCCAGGCTATTGTAATGGGGGAGCTTGGGCAACAAAACAAAACATGTCTCCTTTGGTATTCTGCTGAGCATAATGCTGTGTTCCCGGCTTTTCCTTGCAAAGGGGCGTTCTTCTTGAGTTCTGCCAGCTCATACCTCCATGAACTTGGTTGGTCTCTGTCTGAACCCCAGTAGGGGAAGTTGAGCCATTCTTCCCCAGTGAACCCTCAGCAGATGGCACCTCTTCAATCCCATCAGCCTTCTTGTCCCAGGAGCTTGGATTGGGGGCTGAATGAATGAATTGGCTCTCCGCAGAGCCACGGGCATCCCAAATGAATATCGCCTCTACCTTCCCACAGAACAATGACCATCCAAGGTCCTGGAGGGTCTAACATGAGTCCTCCGGCGCTTCTGTGCCTGATTCTCTAAGGTCTCAGCTGAACTCCAGGGTTTGGTGCTGACTCTGGCCTTTGTGAGTTTTGTAGCCTCGTGGCTGAAAAACCCTTTCTGAGCTCTAGGTTTGTGTCTGTAAACCTGGAACAAAAACAAACCAACCAACAAAACCCATGCACCCGGGGCTGGGGAGATGGCTCCTGCTTGTCTGATAAACATGCAGACCCGGTGTTAGAAAAAGCTGGAGCTGGTTGTGTGGCTTTGTAATTCCAGGGCTGGGAAAGTGAGACGGTTGACTCCGGCGTCTGCTGACCAGCCAGCCTGGCCTAATCCAGGCCAGTGAAAGACCCTAGCTTTTAAAAAAAGATAAGGTATAGACAATGCCTGAGGTATAAAATCCAAGGTTGACCACACACACACACACACACACACACACACACACACACACAGACACACACACACACAGACACAAACAGACAGACAGACAGACAGACAGACAGACAGACAGACAGACACATACACACACGCTCAGTGGTGGCCGCACTCTCTCATGATTCCAAGAGCAGAAGGCCATCTTGGCCCTTCCTGAGCGAGTGCAGAGTCCTGGATCTCAGAGACTGGAAGAGTTGGGACAATGGCAGGAGAGGCATCCAGTAAACCATGCTGGGAGTGGGGGTCAGGAGCCCAGTGTCACTGCAGGTTTCTCAGGAAAGAGGAATTCTCCCCAAATCTGGCCTCCTGAGCCAGGTCCTCGAAGTGGAGCCCAGGGTAAACCCACTTTAGCAAACACCTCACTTGTTCTAATAACAACTATTTTGGCTCCAGGCACCATGAGATCCTTAAAGGATACCCTGCTGCCTGCATTAAGGAGCCCTGAGTCCCAGACAGGAAAGGGCAGCTTTCCTGAGTCATACTTCACTATCCTTCAGACTTTACTCTCTAAGACTCCTGTGACATCCTTCCAAGCCAGCCACCTCCAATATTCTTTCTAAATGCCCCATGGGGAGGGAAGAAACTTTGCCGCAGCTTCTAGCATCTAACCCGAGTAACCCCACTTCTGGGTAGCTTCTCCTTTCTTGCTGGAGCCTGCAAAGCTATGTCTTCTGTAGTCCCGCCCCCATACCCAGACCCCCTGTCAATCTGTCTGTCTACAACAGGGCTGCATGGATGGAGTGCTGCACACAGATTTGCTTTGTGACGGCTCTGTGATTTAGACAGCGTTCTCTTGTGTAGAATTGGGAAGACAGCACCTGCTTTTGCCGGGAAGCAAAAAGTCCTCAGTGCCTGGCAGCGCCGAGAAATGGCTCCCAGGAGACAGAAGGAGAGAGTTCACCTCGCAGTGGTATTTACAAGGGAAGGAGATGTAGGCCCTGGAGGGAGATAATCCTGAGTAAATCGCAATGGTTCTCAGAATGAGGTTCCCCAACCTGTCCCACTCACCGAGTGGATTCTGCTTTGAACCCAGATAGACGCAGTTGCTGAGATTCAAACTTGTCTTTGGTTTTGTTCTTGAGACAAGGTCATGGAGCCCCAGGCTGGCTTTGAACCCTCTCGAGTCAAGAATGACAGCATCTATCCTCTTGTCTGTACCCCCTTAGGTACAGGGACAGGACACCTGGCCCACTTTCTATCGCACTGTAGATCGATTGCGGCGCTCCGTGCATGCTAAGTGAGTGCTCTAACACTCAAGCTCAAGCAACACCCTCAGCCGCTCAAGGACCATCTTTTCCAACCTGCATCCCTCCCAAGGCTCTCGGGACAGGAGCCTAGATGTCCTGGACCTTAGACACACACCCTGGATACTGGGTAAATGGTGCGTCATCTCTAGAAGGCTTTCTGAGTGACCTGTGCTTACTTTGTATATGCATATTTGTGGGGTGTGTGTGTGTGTGTGTGTGTGTGTGTGTGTGTAACCCAGAGATTAACTTAGGGTATCAGGCCTCAGTTACTCTCGCCTTGCTCTTTTAAGACAGGGTCTCTCATTGGCCTGGAGGTCACCGATTGGGATAGACAGCCTAGCCAGCAAAGCCCAGAGACCTGCCTGTCTTCACCGCCCCAGCGCTGGCATTATAAGCGTGTGCCACCCTGCCTTGCTTTCCCCACGAGTACTAGGGTATTGAACTTGAGTGTTCACACTTGCAAGGCAAGCAGTGTAACAGCCAGGCCATCTCCCTAGCTTGCTTTATCCCCCTCTCTTCCTACAAGGGTAGGGCATGGTCAGGAACCAAGGGATAGTGCGGCTGAGGGTACGTGGTAAAATAAACTCTCAGGGGCTGAATACGGAAGCCAGACCTTCTCCTGTCACCAAGCACCATGGACTCCAGCATGGTGCACCACATCTCTGAGCCTGGCTTTCTCTCCCATAGAAAAAGCTAACAGTTCCATGAGCGGCTGCAGAAGGTGGGGATCTGTGCCCTTGTCACAGGCAGGACCAACCTTGTAGTTTTGGCTGTTGTTACAACCTCTTGACTTCAGAGCACACAAACTGAGGCCCAAGCTTGAGAGGACTTTCTGGAGCAGGGCTTCTTGAATTTTCTCCATTCGCCAATCTCTCTATATCCAATAATTTTGATGCAATCCTTGATACACAGACAAATCGAAGATTTGCTGGTATCAACTCATATTCTTATCTTAAACAATTCGTTGGTATACATATAATTTACTGTTTATTAAAGACAAAAGAAAACATACATGCTGATGAAGTGGGCGAGCTTGTTTATTTTTACATGAGAGTTAAATCTTGGCTGGATGTTCTATACTGAGGACACAGAGCCTCTGCAACACTTTTCAGAATTGATTGATATTTTCTACTTATAATCACCAATTCTGAGAATACTGCTTTTGCATAAATTCATAGTATAAACCGTAGACATATGTTTGGGGCCAACCCAAGTTCACTGGATAATTTTTTTTAAAATGAAACTTGAGTCAACCACCACACAGTAGTTTTTAAAAGACTCAAGCCCAGGACAATGTGAAGTTGTACAAACTTGATGCTTCCACACTGGGAACAATGGTAGGGGGACATGAAAAGTCTCGGTTTCCTGTAATCAAACTATTATGTTTCTGCAAGAGAAGATCTCATATTTACAGGAAAAACATGGCAGGCCATAAGAGAGAATAGTTTTGAACCTGAGCTGAGGTTTCGGGCAGCATTCGTGACTTCTGGTGCAGAGCAAGGGGCACATGTGTGTGGTCAGAAGCACGGCTGCAGTGAGGTCACATGACATGACACGGCTGACTGAGGCCAGGAGCATCTTGAAGTCATGGCCTTTGCTTTTGAATTAATTTTATGGGGCGGAGCATTCAAAAACCTTTCACTGTTGCCAACCCTTTGGGAACCTTCCCCATGTTCAGTTATGTGACCCCCATAAGAGGTCTAGAGTCTAGGAGCTGGCATCTGGACGTTTTCATCCAAACCCACTCGTTTTTCATTCGTAAGAGCTGCCGAGAATCCCACAGCAAGCAAGGCAATATAGGTCGTTTCAGAGTTCACAGTCTAAATCATGAGTGGACATGATCCAGTGAAAGATCCACAGACCAGCCCCGGGAGTCCTGAAGGCACACTGGGGCTCTCAGTTTTCCAGGGACCATCTGGGCTGGATAACTGCCTACGTCATGCCTGTTAGACCTAGGTCATGTCTGTCTAGCATTGCTGTATACGTGGTGACTCAACCTGGGCTTTGCACCCCAAATAGGTCAACGCTGACAGAACCTTTAGCTCTAGAGCCCTCTCTGTGGGTTTATCCAGACTCCCTGAGGCCTGCCTCCCTCAATCCTGTCATCAGGATTCGACATTCCCCACTTAGCTCCCTCAGGCTTCCCTTCATCTCTGAACATTCCTCAAGAACCAATCTCCTGTGGCAGGGAGTGAGGTATGTGTCAGTCACTGTCCCGTGGCTTTCATGCCTGCCATTTCCAACAAGCAGAGTCAGTGCCTTGGCCACAGCTTGCAGGGACAGAGATCTCTGGCTCTGTGGTTGGTCCTTCTCTGCATCCTTGTCCTGATGTCTGTAGCTGTGTTATTGTCCTTCTGGTCTTACCCCTGTGCCTAAATGTAGCGTCTCAGAGCACAGTACTTCTGTACAGAGAGACATACCCATTGTTGCTTGCCGTGCTGTTGCTTTGAGAGTGAGTCTCACACTCGCAACCCTCCTGCCTCAGCTTCCTGAGAGCTGAGATTCTGTTTCTGTGCCTCTGTACCCCACTCCTGTGTCATGTGGGGTGTAGCGCCACCTCTTTAGAGTTCGGCGGACGACAGCTCAGTTCAGGAGGTCCTGTCTACTCCCAGGCAGGCTCCACCCCAAACTCTGTGATCCTCACAGCATACTGTCCCATCTTACAGGCCCTCCCTCATCTGCAACGTCGCCCTCATCTCTGACATTTCCCCAGAGTGAGGGAGTCCTCACGTCTCCATCTCTGAGCTGCTCTGTTGCTGGGCCACACTGTACTGTAATGATTAATGATAGCACAACAGCTCTTCCTCAGCGGTTCTTAAGGGCAGCCTGACAGCTAAGATTATCAACTTGACAGGAGCTGAAATTATCCAGCAGGAAAACCTCCAGGCCCGCTTCTGAAGGAGTTTCTAGATTGAGTTGATTGAGGCAGGGAACCCCACTCTAAACGGTACGGTGCCATCCCGTAGGTTGGGGGCCCAGAAGAATAAGCAGGAGCAAGTGAGCTGAGCACCAGTATTCACCTCTCCCGGCTTCCTGACTGGAGCACAATGTGACCAGGCCCCCTCATACTCCCTGGTCAAGGCATCCCGGCCATGATGGGCTCTGTCCTCAAACTTACTCAAACCTTAAGTTGCTCTTGATGGGAAAGTGACCTGTGATAAAGATGAGACAGAACCTTGGCCAACCTGTTGCCATGAGGGTCTAGCACAGATGGGGTGTGATGAAATCAGAGAGCCATATAACTCCAATTCTGAGACCCCCCACTTTGACTGGGGTGTGGTAGGAAGCACTCCAGACTCGGACTTTCTTCTCGGAGGCCGAGAAGAGCTGGCAGAATGGTGGGGCAGCTTGAATTCAGGCATCTGATCACAGGTAGCACCCGCCCACAGCTGTCCCCATGGGAACCATATCCAGCAAACCTCTAACTCCGAGCGAGCGGCGTCCAAACTCCCTCCCTCCTGCCATGGCCCTAGAACCCAGTGGGGGCTGATGTGGGCACGGGGCCAACTCAGGGCACCCATAGCCCCCGCCACAAGGCCTGTGAGGGGCTGCAGCTGCAGGGACAGGGTGGGCAGATTGTCATGGAAACCAAGCTGCTGGCCTTTCTCTGGTGTTTAGAGTTTTGACAGAGACCAGGCTCTACCAGCACACACACCCCCGGGCTCCTCCCCACCTTCTCAGCCTGTGTCCAGAGTACACAGCAGGCACAGAGATGGGTCAGAGGTGCCAAGGAGTGGAGCAAGCAGAAAGACAGAGAAGTTGACCACGAGTCTCTCTTTCTGATGATGACCACTGCCATAGTCTCTTAGACCAGGTACTGCCGGGAAGGAGGCAAGTGTCACAGGTAGGAAATGCTTGGTGTTTGGGGCCTTGGGACAAGAGGTTTTGAGTTCTTGTCTCTGCTAGTACTTCACAGTTTGTTATCACTGGTGAAGCTTCTTGACCTCCCTGTGCCCACTTCCCCCACATAGGAGATAAAGGCCATTCAATCCCCCAGGTCTTCATCAAATACCTACTCGAGGTAAGCCACGAGGCCCTCATAGGTCACTATCACAGTTTAGGGATATAACCTGTCCTCAGAATAGTTAGATAGGTTGAGCAGAGGCAGCTCAGTTGGTAAAGTGCTTGTATTTGTAAGCATGAAGACTTGAGTTTGACCCCTAACACTCACCTAAAAGTTCAGGCATGATGGCACACACTGTAATCCCAGTGCTAGGGTGGTAGAGAAGGCTCTGAATTCCAGGACATGGGAATGCCTCAAAAAGAAAGTGAACTGGCTAAGGGGAGGCATGCATTTAGCTCTTGAGAGGCAGAAGCAGGCAGATCTCTGTGAGTTTGAGGCTAGCCTGATCTGTATAGAGAGTTTGAAGCCAGCCTGGTCTACATATAGAGTTCCAGGCCAGCCAGGACTATATGGAGAGACCCTGTCTCAAAAATAATCAAGCAAACAAATCAAAACAAACTAACTAATAAAAAACTCCAATGTGGTTGAAGAAGGAGGAGGAAAAAGGAGGAGAGAGGAACAGGAGGAGAAGGAAGAGAAAGAGGAGAAGGGGAAGGAGGAGGAAGAGAAAGAGGAGGAGGAGGAGAAAGAGGAGGAGGAGGAGGAGAAAGAGGAGGAGGAGGAGAAAGAGGAGGAGGAGGAGAAAGAGGAGGAGGAGAAAGAGGAGGAGGAGTTGGAGAAAGAGGAGGAGGAAGAGGAGGAAGAAAAGAGGTGTATGGCTCCTGAGAAATGACAGCTGAGATTACCTTTGACTTCCATGCATGAACACACATGTGAATGCACACTCATATACATGTACACCTGTGTGAACATACTGGCTTATATAGTTAATGTACACACAAGAATTAGATGAGCTGTGCACAGTAGCACATTCCTTTTATCCAAGCACTGGGGAGGCTGGGACAAGCCGACCCTGAATTCAAAGCCAGTCTGGTCTGCCTAGCAAGTCCTCACCTCAGACACCAAGAATTCTCCCTTTTAATCCAATCCAGGATCCCACACTGTGGGGTGCAGCTGCCTATATTCAGGGTGTGTCCTCCTGCCTCAATTCACACAGTCTGGAAACTCCCTCCCAGACATGCCCAGAGGCTTGTCTTTTCAGGACTCCAGATCCCGTCAAGTTGACAACACTAATCAAGACAGAAACAGTAACTTCTCACTCACTGACAGCTAACTGAGTCACTGGCAGGGAAACTAGTGAAGAACACATGGCCTGAAGAGTTAATTTATATCCAGCGTGAGTTAAGCAACTACTTCTGTGTCTTCTTCTCAAAACTCCCCTTTTATCTGGTAAAACAATAAAATCTTGCCCAGAAGCCGGAAGCGGGAGAACAGCTGCAGAAGTTCAGTCATGGAGAATGTGGTTTGCCACAGGACTCCAAGCCAGGTTGGAGGAGCTGCTCTCTAGCTGCAATCACTTGCTGTATCAGAGAGGCCGATGGCATTGTCATGGTTAGGGCTGGTGCCTCCCCATTATGAGGTCCTTGTACACATATGGAATAAATAGATATGTGAAATTGCATGAGGGTATAGGATTTGTCCGGGATAGGTTTTGTTTGTTTGTTTGTTTGTTTGTTTTGTCAACTTGACACACGCTAGAGTCATCTGGGAAGAGGACCCTCAATTGAGAAAATGCAGTCAAGCCCATGCACATTTTCTTGATTAATAATTGACGTAGCTTTAGCCCACTTGGGATGGTGTACCCCTGGGCAGGCATACTACATCGTATAAGAGAGCAGGCCAAGCGACCCTGGAGGAGGGAGCCAGTAAGTAGTGTCCCTTCATGGAGTCTGCTTCAGTTACTGCCTCTGGGTTCCTGGTTCCCGCCCAGACTTTCCTCCATGATGGATTGTAAACTGTAAGTGAAGTAAACCCTTT